>NW_026118149.1:55000-262500 GCF_001640805.2 Lates calcarifer
AAATTTTTTTTTTTTTTTTTTTCCAGAGTGAAGTTTGTGTGTTTGTTGTTTGATTTAGATGTAAAGGTCAAAGGGCAAAGAATTGAACCCCGAACACCTGGAGGAAATAAAGATGTGAACTGAGCCATGTTCTCTCTCTCTCTCACATGCACACACACACCTACCTGGCTGCTGCTTCTCGCTGATTGGCTGCAGGACCAGGTGAAGAAGGAAACAACTCCACCTGCTGATGGAGAAAAATCAACAGCTGATTTTCTGAACCATCCATCTTCAATACCGCTCATCTTGTGTGGTGTGTGTGGGTGTGTGTGTGGGGGGGGGCATCCTGTACAGATCAGCAGTCCATCACAGGACAAACAACCATTCACACACACATTCACACCTACAGGTGATGGTCTGTGGACTGTGGGAGGATGGAGGAGAACCCAGAGGGAACCACAAGAACAGGGGGAACATGTAACTCTACACAGAAATGCTCTGGGCTTGAAGCTGGAACCTTCCTGCTGTGAGGTGACCACTGTTCCACCGTATCATCTCCTCTCTGAAACAGCAGAAAAATAAAACGTGGAAAAAATTTAATCAGATATATGGACTTAAGTTATTTAATGATTAAAATACTTTCTACAATAAAACAACAAACAAATAAACAAACAAACAGTTGCTCAACTGATAATAAACTGATAATAAACTGATGATGAACTGATAATAAACTGATGATAATAAACTGATGACTTTATCTAAACACATAAACATTTTAAATTAAATTAGTTTTACTTAAAAACAAAGAAATAAAATGTTTACTTGTTTACTTTAAGAAATTAAGATATTTTACTGCTCTAATTTATTAAATATAAACGAAAACACGTTGGCTTGCCGGGATTATTTGTGACGTCATCAGAGAGCGCCTCTAGCAGCTGATCCAGCGGCAGCATGAGGAGGTGGTGTCGGACCGGAGCGACCTTGGTGTTCGGAACGGGACTGGGAGCCGCGGTCAGCCGTCTGCTGAGCGCCAGAGGCGGAGAGGAGGAGGAGGAGGATGGAGCCGGACTGCTCAGCAGAGTCCCGGTGGTCCCGGTACCAACGGTCCAAGCCTCCGAGCTGACGGTAAGTGTTTTTGAGTGTGTGTGTGTTCGGTTTGTATTACACGTGAACATTAACACGTTATTTTCTTTATCACAGCTTCAGTTTTATTTTATTCAGCAAAGTAAAGACAAAATCAACTCAGAATGTTTTTTCTTCTGTGAAACTTAAACAGAGAAGATGATGATAAAACATTCAAACTGTATTTATTATTGATTAATCAGCTGATGAACTGAACAACTGATTAATCAATAAAATATCAGAAAACAGTGAAAATGTTTGATTTGATGTTCAGTTACTGTGACACAGAAGAACAGAAAGGTCACAGTGACCTTTGACCAACAAATTCAGCTCATCCAAGTGAATGTTTGTTACTGAGACGAACAACCTGAAAACATGAAACCTCCAACTGTCACCAGACATAAAAATATCAAAACTGATCAATCAATCGATCGATTGATTGTTGCTGTTACAAAACGTAAAATGAAGATTTGAAAAATATGATAAAATATAGAGAGATTCAGTTAAAGAGACGTCATGTTTACATGGATCAGCTCCATCTCATGAAAACACTGAAATGAGGCTTTAATCAGAATCAGATGATCAATAAAAACTGTCGGACTGTTCCTTTATTCACCTCTGTTCAGACGCCTTCACCTGGTAATCAGTCCTGCTCTCTGGTTGGTTAACGAGTCTGTCTCAGTGCTAGTCTACCTGTTCATTAATAACATGTGATCTGACTCACCTGAGCTGTGTCTGGTCATCCAGGTGAGTCCAGGTGGGTCAGGAGCTGTGATGAAGTACGGCTTTCCCTCATTGGCTAACATCAAGACCAGAGAGTCCTACGTCACCTCCTATGACCCCCGCACACGCACTGCATCCTGGGTAATTGAGAAGCTAAACCTCGCCTCCCTGAGCGGCCCATCAGACAGGAAGTTCTGTGACTTCAAAGAGGATGACAGGTGAGAGAACAGGTAAACAGGATGACAGAGCTCTGTTCCATGAAGCAGGGTGAGTGGTTACCATGGTGACTTCAGGTGTAACTCTGGGTTTTCAGTCTGATGACAGCGGTTCACTTCTTATGGCGGTAAACCTCCATGGTAACTGATGCTGAACGGCTAACCTGCTCCAGGTTCACTTCAGAGGATCAGATCAAACTACTGACCAATCATCTGCAGGATCCTGACAGGAACAGAGTTTCCAATAAAGTGACAGATCATAAAGATCAATAGATGTTTTTATAGATCAGTGAATGGTTTTGTTCCAGTCTTTGTCCACAACAGAGCTTCTAACAAACAGAGAGTTTCTCCCACTGAATGATCACAGACTGACTGTTAGATCTTCATGGTGATTTTCTCTTCACACTGTTGAAGATTTCTGCTGATTCTAAATGAACATTTCAGTCAGATGGAGCTCAGACATGAACTCTCTCCTCTCCTCTCTGCTTTGGCAGCAGAAACACTCTGACATCACTGTCACTGTTTATCTGCATCACATATTCACACTAACTCACAATAAACCACCATCACACTAAGGAGCACAAACACTCACTCACTGAAAACACTTGATGGACTTATTTACAATAAATCCTCAGCCTGACTTTGACCACTGCTGATTATTTCTACTGTTTCTATTCTAGTCATGTGATCATATTGTTCACATTTCACCTTGTTAAATGTCATGTTAGGACGTGGCTGGAACTGAAACCACCTGCAGCTCTTAGCCTGACTTCTCATAGAATATTAGGTTCCTTACTCATGGTTCAGACAACGCTGCTTCAACTAACAACTCCACCTCTTTACCATGAACCATCAGGAAATCCTGGGTCACTGAATCAGCTGATAACCAGCTGATAACCAGGTGATAACCAGCGTCTGACGCTCAGTCACTCTGTGGTTGTTAGGTTTACTGGAGCCAGATAAAGATCCTGGATCAGTTCAACCTGCTTCATAGAACAGAGCTCAGGTGAGATGACAGTTGAGACAGGTAAACAGGATAATAAAACAGTGATGTTGATTTGTTGCTCAAACTCTGTAAACACAGGTGCATAGTAAAACCTGTAAACAATCATAGTGACGTGATCTGGAGCAGGGACTGACTTAACTCCACCCCCTCTGTGTTAAACCCCGCCCCTTGGTTTAATTCCCGCCCCTTCCAGCATACACGTGTTTCACAGATCGATCAATGCTGACTACAAGGGGAGTGGCTTCGACAGAGGTCACCTGGCTGCTGCAGCCAATCACAAGTGGAGTCAGAAAGCAATGGAGGACACCTTCTACCTGAGCAACGTGGCCCCACAGGTAAGCTCACACACATTCAGTGAAATCCTCCATTTTTGTCAGACTGAGCTTAAGTGTTTCTGTCTTGCTGTGTGGAGAACCCTCACCTGAACCAGAACACCTGGAACAACCTGGAGAAACTGTGTCGCTCTCTGACCAAACGTTACCTAAACGTATATGTCTGCACCGGCCCGCTCTACCTGCCCAGGTAACTCCTGTTTCTTCTTATGTGGTGTGGTGAGTGCTCAGGGGGGTGGAGCTCAAGGATGACATCATCAGGTGTGTGTGTGTGTGTTTCAGGCAGGAGGCCGACGGGAAACTCTACGTTCGTTATCAGGTGATTGGACGAAACCACGTTGCCGTGCCGACACACTTCTTCAAGGTGAGTCTGCCTGATGATGTCACCTGTATGTCAGCTGATGATGTCACCAGTCTGTCTGTCAGCTGATGATGTCACCTGTCTGTACCTCAGGTGCTGATCCTGGAGCAGGTGGACGGCAGGGGGGTGGAGCTTCGGTCGTATCTTTTACCAAACGAACCAATCGATGAGAAGGTTCCTCTTGAGCGTTTCCTGGTTCCCATAGAAACCATTGAGCGAGCATCAGGACTCCTGTTTATCCCGAACATCATGAGGAGAACCAGCAGCCTTCAGGCCATCACCAACAAATGAACTACAGCTCCCAGAATCCTCTGCTGCTGGATAAACTACAGTACATTCTGACAACATTTTATCATCAACAAACAAACAACAGACTGATCGGATGTTGTTTATCACAGGAGCCGTTGATCATACAAACTGTTTCCTCTCAGGCTGAACCATGGACCATGTTACCCAGAATCCCCTGCCACTGACCGGACTACAGTAAAGGTGCGGTGGTATGAGGAGACATGGATCAAGTCAAAGAGAACCTGAAGAACCAGGAGCTGCCAAGGATTAATAAAGTTATTGATAATACATTTATTTAAACACTGAGGTTTAAATAAATAAATGTATTTAAACACTGAGGTTCTGTGATGTTTGATTATTATTTCAGTATTTTCTGATCAGTTCATATGTCCATTAATAAAACATTAACAATTCAGTCAATAACATGAAATCTGCTCCTTAATTTAAAAACATGTCACTTTATCATCAGCCCTTTAAAAATCCTGTGAATATTATAATCTATAAATTTATCCTTTAATTATCTCCAAAGTGAAAGTCTACCTTTAAGGTAGACTGTTAAATATAAAGATTAATGTCTGTTAAATATAAAGATTAATGAAGTCAAACTTGATGATTTCTAATGACGTAATTAATAATTATTTGGTTAATAATTGATTTATTTGGTTTCAGTCTCAGTTCTGTCTTTAATCTTTCTCTGATCATGTGATCAGATCCTCACATGGTCAGGACAGGTAAATCATGGACTCACTCACTTCTTGTTCCTCCTCCCACCTGGACAGAGGCGAGGTCAGAACCTGATCCTGTCGCCCCTGGTGTCAGAGCTCCTGGTTCTCCAGCAGGACTTCAGGAGGTGGACTGAGAACTTCCCTGTTCCACAGAATCAGACTCTGGTCTTTAAGTTTTTATTCAGCCTCATTTTAACCAACACAGCTCACCTGTTCCCACCCTCAGGTGTGACCCTCAGGTGTTAGCAGAGCGTTGTCGTCATGGTAACAGTAATAAACACATTTCACTTTGTGGAACAGTCTCAGTTTGGTCAGGTTCAGGAAAAGATGGTGGTTTGGGTTCAAACAGGAAGTGAGAGTTTTCCTGTGACCATTTGTGTTTTGATCAATAAATGATAATCAATTGCAGGTTTAATATCATTACATCTTAATCCAAATCTGATTAAATATGTGAAGAACCTGATCAATATTACTGATTAATCTGATCAATATCATTGACTGACATGATTTATATTGAAGCAGGTTTGTTTGATGAACACAGCTCAGACAGATGAGATGAAAAAACGTTTTCATTAGAAAGTTAAAACATCAACTCGTACAAACATCAGGCTGATAATCAATCATCAGAAACTTCAAAATAAAAGCTTTAATCCAGTCCACTTCCCGTGTATAATAATTATCAATATAAATCTGGGTCAACATGTTTCAGCCTGTGACAGGAAGTCCCTCCCGTGACACGTTCCTGGAGACAGCCAATCACACCGAAGGTGGGTGGGACCTGTCATTTTAAAAATAGAGACTTTTTAAGGAGATGTTGTCGTTACATCCTTCTGTGTCCTGACTGGCTGAATGTCAGCTGACTGTTGTCCACTTCCTGAAAGTCCTCCTCATCCTGAGAGGTGAAGATGTCAGACAGCAGGTACATCTCCTCTTCCTGCTGCTCGTGCTGCACCTCCCGTCTGTTGAACTGACTCAATTTCTTCTTCAGGAGAGGTACCTCCCTCTGCTGCAGGAAGTCAATAATTTCTGAGGAGGAGGAGAAGAGAAGAGGAGATTGAGGTATCACATCAGTGTTCCACCACAGAACCAGCACAAATCCACCACAAGTACTTCTGAAGTCATGGTCCAGCAGGGAGCACTCTGACCTGATGCAGGTCTGAAGAAACTGAATGGTCACTTTGACCCACTGATCAAACTCTGTAAACACAGGTGCATAGTAAAACCTGTAAGGTGGACGGCAGGGGGGTGGAGCTTCGGTCGTATCTTTTACCAAACGAACCAATCGATGAGAAGGTTCCTCTGGAGCATTTCCTGGTTCCCATAGAAACCATCGAGCGAGCGTCAGGACTCCTGTTTGTCCCGAACATCATGAGGAGAACCAGCAGCCTTCAGGCCATCACCAACAAATGAACTACAGCTCCCAGAATCCTCTGCTGCTGGATAAACTACAGTACATTCTGATAACATTTTATCACCAAACAACAAACAAACAACAACAGACTGATCGGATGTTGATTATCACAGGAGCCGTCGATCATACAAACTGTTTCCTCTCAGGCTGAATGGACCGTGTTACCCAGAATCCCCTGCCACTGACCAGACTACAGTAAAGGTGCAGTGGTGTGAGGAGACATGGATCAAGTCAAAGAGAACCTGAAGAACCAGGAGCTGCCAAGGATTAATAAAGTTATTGATAATAATAAGTTATGCTGATTTTATGCTGATCTTCATTCAGAGATGTTCTCAGATGTTCTCTGAGGAACCACATTTATGGACTGAACTCACTGAGAATGAGACAAAGCTGCAGGCGACATTTAGAAAACGCAGAGCGGACTAACAGTAAAGTTTGGACATAATTTACTGACAGAATGTCAAACATATTTGACTGAAGATTCTCACACAAACACAGTTCACACACAAGCAACAAACAAACAAATAAACAACAGGTTTCTCATGATTCAGAGACAGAGACAAAAAATATCATGACTTTAGGCACCATGCTGCAATTCAACCTCCACCACAGCAGGTGGCGCTCTGAGTCCCTGTGCCAGAGTACTGACAGACACAGTACTGACAGACCAAGTAATGTAGTACAGTAACAGGAAGATGAAGTACTGCAGTACTAACCTCCATATGATAACCTGGCCCAGTCAGGAACTCTGGAAACCTTCAGTCTGTGGAAACTCTTCTGAACACACACTGGAGTTGTTTTACTGTAACACAAACACAGTACTACAGTTAGTACCACAGTACAGTTGAGAGTACTACATCAACACCCTACTACTGGTACAAAACAGGATAATTATTACTACTGTAAACTGTGTCAGATACAGTACTCGCAGTACTACAGACAGACACCGTGACCTTTGACCTCACCCGACACTCAGAGCGACCTCGTCCCAGTCAATGTCGCCTGCATCGTCTACACGCATGTTGTACAACCTGAAACACACACACATATTATTAATGAGCTGCAGGTGTTCAGACTGAATCACACCTGCACATGATCATGTGACTGAACTCTGTGTGTGGGGAGGGTCAGATAACAGGTGTGTCATGTGACCTTACGTGTTGATGAGATTGATTTTAGCCTGAAGTCCTTCACTTCCTCTGTTGAAGGTGCTGCCACCTGAGGACAGTTTCACCTTTAGGATGGAGAACCTGAAACACAGAGAGAGGTCACCTGGTCACCTGGACACCTGAACATCTGAACATCTGGACATCTGGACACCTGGACACCTGGACACCTGAACACCTGAACATCTGAACAGCTGGACATCTGGATATCTGGACACTTGGACCATGAACATCTGAACACCTAGACATCTGAACACCTGGACACCTAGATATCTGGACATCTGATCACCTGAACATCTGAACACCTGTAAAACTGAACACCTGGACACCTATACCAGTACCAGTATCAGACCCAGCAGGTGTACTCACCACTTGAGGCGACACTGGGTCCAGGATCTGGTTCCAACCTGCTGACTGATCTCCTTCCAGGGTAGGTTGTTCCACAGCTGGTCCCTGGTCAGACGAGGACCTGTAGGACTCTGTTGGACCACGGCCTCCAGGTGAGCCTTCAGAGCCACCTTCAACCTGGACTCTTCATCTGAACTCCAGGATCCATGACCCTCAGCTGCACATGAACACACACAGAGACACATACGGGATTTCAGTCGAGTCCTGGTCCAGCTCTGGATTTTAACACGTCCTGGTTTCGTGCTTATATAGGGTCTTGGAGCAGGATCAGTCCTTCCTGGCTGCTACTTTAAGGAGGAGCAGTAAAAACATTTTGTAAACTTTACCAAGTTGTGAAGTGATTCTGTCTGGGCTGCAGACGAGTCCAAACCTGCAAGGTGGTGAAGGAGGTCAGACTTAAAGAGTTTCAGGGTCAGACAGGGTTCAAGGTTCAGGATCAGACAGGGTTCAGGGTTCAGAGTCAGACAGGGTTAAGGGACAGACAGGGTTCAAGGTTCAGGGGCAGACAGGGTTCAGAGTCAGACAGGGTTCAAGGTTCAGGGCCGGACAGGGTTCAGGGTTCAAGGTTCAGAGTCAGACCGGGCTCAAGGTTCAGGGTTCAGAGTCAGACAGGGTTCAGGGTTCAGAGTCAGACAGGGTTCAGGGTTCAGGGTCAGACAGAGCTCATGTCAGACAGGGTTCAGGGTTCAGAGTCAGACAGGGTTCAGGGTGTTTACCGATGTTGGCGAAGCGTTTCTCTAAGGCGTAGATGCTGCGTTCCATCTTCTGAGCAATCGTCTTCCAGTCGTTACCATGAAGGTTTTGCAACTTAACCAGAGAATGCAACTCCTCCTCCGAGAACCTGAAAGAAGACATCCATGACACAGACAGGTTCTATAGCGAGGTTATAAAAACAGAGATGGGCCCACAGGTAGAACAAAAACATACAGACATTATTTGACATCTGACCTTCCCCTGTGGTTCCTGTCGTCAAAAATCTTCCTGGCTCTGACATAAACTTGATCACACGTCCGAGGGATTCCCTCAGCTGAGAGAGAGAGACAGGTGGAGAGAGAGTGAGTTCATATTAACGACTGCTAACAGCCTATGTGATCAGCTGTGGAGACTCATGGAGTTTGATGGGAGGATGATGGAGGTTGCAGCACAGGGCACGCCTCCACCCTCCTGGAGTCTGGTGGATCTGTGCTCATTGTTACAACTTTATCTATAAAACTGTGCGTTGACATTGTTTCCTCATCAAACCAGTGACAGAGTCTCAGAGAACGCCACTCCACCTCCATCAGCACCACCATCAGGACAACAGGAGAACCACACCTGACTGATCACTGATGATGTGTGATACATACCGATCCTCTCCAGGAAGTGATGTTGTACTCTCAGCTTCTTGATCTCCGCCTCCTGCTCTTTGTATCTCTGAGGAAACAGAAGCTGATTGGCCGAGCTGATGCCTGTCAGAGCCAGGAAGTCTGAAATGTTCTTTCTGATTTGCTGATTCTCCTGTTTAGAGTACCGCCCCCAACGCAGAGATACACCTAAAGAAACAGTATTAGTACCTTGTTTGAAGTGTTTGCATTATTAGTACCTTGCTGTTTGAAATGTTTGCAGTAGTAGTACCTTGCTGTTTGAAGTTCTTGAAGCGTTGCAGGTCATATCTCAGCAGTTTACTGATCTGACCGACTGATTTCTTCCTGACGTCTGGGATGAACTCCTGCAGCTCCTGCAGCTCCTGTTCCCCGTCACACCTGACAAAACAAAACCACCTCATCTTTAAACAAACATTATCTTGTTTCCTTTCAGGGAGAGTCAGATGTTGGCTCAGTGTTAATGGCTCTGTTCCTCTCTCAGCACAAACAAGGACTCAGATATGAGAACTGGTTCACCAGAGTCCTGAACATCACCTGTACATCATCACCTGTATATCATCTGTATATCACCTGTACATCACCTGTATGTACCGTGTGTTATTTTCATACCGACAGACAAAAGTCACATTTTCACTCGTTCACAGAATAAAAAAACAGAAGAGCTCACTCATCATGTTTCACAGCTGCTCTTTCTCTCTCTCTCTCCTTCCCTCCTCCTCTCATCCTCCTCTCCTCTATTTTCTTAGTTTTCTTCTTCTTCTCAGTCCTGATGTTGTTGGTTTCCATGGAAACCATGGCATCTGTTTCTCTGTTGCTGTGGTCTGTTAACATGACGATGTTGACCTCACTCAGTCCATTCTTCTGTTTCTTCTTCTTCTTCTTCTTCTTCTTTTTTTCAGTCTCACTTGTTTCTAACTCCACCTCCTCCTCTGCTCCTCCCTCCTCCTGCTTCTCCTTTCCCTTCTTCTTCTTCTTTTTTTCATTCTCTCTGTTTGTCTCTCCAACAGCAGGAGGAGGAGGAAGAGGAGGACTCACCTCCTCCTCCTCTTGTCTCCTCTTCTTCTTCTTCTTCTTCCTCTCTGTTCTCTCAGTTGTGTCGACAGGAGGAGGAGATTCCTCCAGACTTTCTGACCTCCTCCTCTTCTGAGGGGAGGGACAGAAGGAGTCTGCAGTAGGATTCATGAGGAGGAGGTGTAGATGAAGGAGGAGGAGCAGAGCTGATACACATCAGCTTGTTGTGGTACCTGAAACAGAGAAAGTCGGTTAGAGAGAGACGAGAAAATACTACAAATGGTCTGAGCCTCGGTTTGAACCTGTAAACCCACACGGACCCGGACTGACCCAGACTGACACGGACTCTCGTTAACAGTTTTACACGTTGATGTTTTGAACCGACTCACTGTCTTTCGCCGTCCTCCTGCTGATGCTGCACGCGGGTCTGAGAGCTGCACGCTGCTTGTTTACTTCCGCTTTGATAGCAGCGCATGCGCGAGTGCTTCAAAGAGCGAGCGTGAGAAGCAGAGGTCTCACTCTGACGGAGTTTCCACATACGAGGCTGATCGATCAATCTTGAGGAAAGTGATCAGTTCAGCTCTCTCTCTCTCTGACTCTCACTTTAGTGTTTTTCCTGTTTCAGCTGAAACTGATCTGAACCCTCTCACTTCCCCGGGGTAAAGGGGCAGTTCAGTGGTCGCCATTTTAACAGTGACGATGACGTCATCACCAACCTCCATGTTTGTTTCATCACTGAAAAAATATTTTCCCACATGAATGTGATTCTGAGCTGAAATGAAGATTCACAAATAAAAAACGTTTTTATTTTTATCTGTGATGAAACTAATGGTCAACATCAGTATTTACTGATTCATTTTTATTTCTGATGGTTTTTCACATTGAATCTGTCTCATCACTACAGATTGTTTATTCAAAGTTCTTTGTTTTAACTTAAATTTAATAGAAAATAACAAATAGGATTTAACAGAATTTAAAACTGCTCAAGTCCAGAGAGGACCGGGGTCAGGTTCATCCACCTACAGCCTGGTTCACACCAACAGATTACTAAAATCTTACCTGATGTAGAACACATGAGAGATCACACATCTCAGGACATATTACGTCAGAATGTCACAGTTGTGTTCTTATAGTGTGTGATGTGCAGATAGAAGACCAACACAGCCACACCACACACCACCAGATTCACTACCAAGAACCAGAGCCTGGACTCTCACAGCTCCACATCTGACCATGTCAGAGGAAACAAAACAAAGACAAACAAGACAACCATGCCTCTTGTTTGTTGTGCTTCCGTCTTCAGTCAGCTGCTTCCTGATTGGCTATCGTTCCATTCCACATGACAATCCACAGAGAGCGTGCTCGCCTCTCCTCAGTGTTCCCCCCACACAACAGGATTTCTAATCAGAAATACTGATCATGTTTAATATATATCAGGGAGGGTAACATCACTCTGAACACACCTCACGCCACAGGAGAATCTGACGATCATCTTTACAACCATCAGAAAATCAGACCTGAGGACACTGATCAGTAGGGGGGATATTTGTACCCCATTTTAGGAGGATCAGGTCTGCAGGATGTCAGACTCTTTGTTTATCTGAACAATGAACATAAACATACAGGGACGTGTTTGTTAGATAAATATTTAAAAATCTGAACCATGTTAAAATAAGTGACAGCAGGTTTCTATTGATGTTACGGTTTATACTCGTGCACTACAGAAGGAAAGAGAGCGCAGGATGGACTGAGCTGAGTCTCCCTGGGTCCAAACATGCACAGTTTCTCAACATGACATCTGGGACCCTGAGGGGGGTCATCTGATAATAAAAAATCTGTTTTGATTTGACTGATGTGTTCCTGTTGTTTCCACCACAAGAGGTAAACTCCCTGCAGCAGTTTGGTCGGACAGAACAGTTCCTTTGACATCTGGTGACTTTTAAACATCAGAACAGTGAAATCAACAGAACACATATTTTAAATCCCAGATTGTTCAGGTTTATCAGCTTCCTTTCCACAGCCGCCATTGGTTTCTTGACCACTGCTCTCAGTGAATAATGACAAACAAAACATGGACTCACTTATAAACACATCAACACAACAGGAGACCTTTAACTCCTGTGGTCAGAACCAAGCCTTAGCTGGTCTCAGATCAGACCTTTGTGTTGTTTGAAACTCAGTGTCAGGTTTCTGTTTGAAGACAACAAGCAGAGTCAGTAAAGTGTCCACATCTGGATTCTGGTTTCAATCTGAATCACCAAATATCCACCTGGTAACAGGATCCAGACTCTGTCCAGCACTACTCAGCCAACCCTGTTCCTGTACTTTCAGACCCTTATCTTCATCAGTGATGGTGGTGGTGGTGGTGGGGGGGGGCGGTTGAGTACAAGTCGTCATCCTTGGTGTGAGTTATCAGCAGTGAGGCTCTCTGCTCGTCCATCCTCCTGGACTGAACTCTCTGGATCAGACTGAAGAAATCCTCCTGACCTTCAGGGATTGATCCAACCACATCAGCGAGATCAGGAAGGGAGGATCTCTGGTCCTCCATCCTGTCAGACTGCAGACGGACGGACAGAGTGAGACAGAGGCTGGTCCTACATAACACAACTGGAGGGAGCTGAGAGGTTAAGGTTATGATAAGGGGTGTGGTTTGATAATTTGACTCCCCCTGTTCCCTCAGTAAGCCTTAAACCAGCATATTAACTAGACCTTGTCCTTCCCTTCTGCTAGATCACCAGTGTTTCTAGACTTTTGTTTCCTGTTACTAGGTATTCTTTTACCTGTACTTCCTGCAGGTCTTTGTACCCTGTTCCAAACCTTAATCTGTGCCCCATCTCTGTCTGTGCCCTGTAATTACATCTTCCTTTACCCTGAACCTTGTATCATTGCCCTGTTTCTGCCATACTGGTTTTTCCTACCATGTACCCTGTTTGTAAACCTGTTGGAGACCAACCCAGTGAGTCCAGGTTGAGTCCAGGCTCTCTGTGCTTCAAACCAGAGGATGTTTGTTTTACGCAGAATATTTGACATGTTTCTACCTGGTAGTGTATTAGCATGTAGTAGAAGTCCAAACTGGGCAGGTGGTCAGGGCTGCAGGCCCCACACAGAGCCGTTGGTCCTGGATCAGGCAGCAGACTAAGGCTGGCTCTCTGGTCATCCAGTCTCTGACCCTGAGACTCTAGGATCAGGTCCAACAAGGCCTCTGACTCCTCCTGCTGGCTGCTCCTGCGCTACAACAACAGAAACCAGTCAGTGTCATTAAACAGTGGAGTCATGAGGTGACAGGAGTTATTTCCTCTTCAGTGGTGGTGGACATGAAAGTCTCCTGGTTGAATCATCTACAGATGTTCTGCTGATTAAACTCTGCAGAAACATGTTTAAACACCTTCACTTTGTGATTCTGAAAAAAAATTGTTTTGTGGTTGCAGCAGGTGAGGGTTACCTTGCTCCTGCTGGGTGTAGTTCTAGTCCTGGAACTCAGAGCAGAACCAAGACTCTGACCACGGGGCCTGGTGGAGCCACAGTTGCCTTCAGGACCAGAACTTGATACAGGAGCCACAAAACCTCCAAGGGTCCTGAGGGGTGAGGTGGAGACTGAGGTCCTGCCACTGGGAGCAGAACAAGGCTGGGGAACAGGACTGGTGTTACTAGGACTGTGGTGTACCGGTCCTGGGTCCAGACTGCCATTCTGGTGAGGACCTGAAGAACTTTTGGGCACTGCTGCCCCAATCCTCCCATTCTGATGAGAGGGTGAAGACAAGGAGGGAGGAGGTAAACCAGAGAGCTTTTTGTCGGCCATGATGGAAGTGGTGGGCAGGACCAGGGCTGGTGATGTCATCAGTGGGAGGAACTAAATCAGTACAGGAAGAGAGTAATGCAGGAAGTGAGACACAGCGCCACCTGGAGGCGAAGTTACATCAGGAATCACAGTTCTTTCTGCTCAGTCAATAATCTCACCACATTTAAAGACTGGAACTTCTTCATTCTCAACCGCAGAAGCACTGAACAGTCAAAACTTCCAGAACAGCTTCTGATTGAATCCTGTGCTGATACTTTCTTATTCAGGTCAAGAACAAATTTTCAGTCTCTGACTCTGGCTTCAGTAGGTCTGTGCGAGGGAGGGGACTGAACTGCAGCCTGAATCCCTCCCAGAGTCCTGAGCCTCTTTATTCTGGACTCCCATAACCCTGACACTCCAGGAGCCACTCAAATGGTTTCTGTGTTTGAGTTCTGGGCTGAAGGTTCATCACAGTGACAAAAACCAAATGAAAACCAACTACTATGGAGAAGTGGCTGCAAACTGCACAAACAGTAATCTGGGTTCAGTTAGTCCAGGTTAAAGTTGACCAGCTCTGGTTTGGATTTGTTCAGCTTCAGCAGAAGTAGGTCAACAACAACACAAAAGCTCAGAGTCTGATCGCACAACAGATGACACACACACACACACACACACACACACACACAAAGGTTTCTTAAAGGTTTCTGTCTCTTTATCTCCATCTAGTGGCTGTCAGAGGAAACTACAGTCAGATTGTTGGTATGTTAACTCTCAGAAACTTTCACCACAGATCTGATTCAATCAGATGAATCCTGAAAACTTTGTTGCCTACAAAGTTTCACATCCTAAAGTTTCAGCTCCGACAATTAAAACTCAACAAACAACTGAAGAGACTGAAACATTGGATGAACTCAGTTTGAATAAAACTGTTTTCTCACCTCAACATCACAACGTTCCTCCAAGTTCCTCCAATGTTCTCTCCTGTTTCCAACTCCTTCTCTTCTGTTTCTTCTTCTTTATCTCTTGTTTCTGTTCTTCGCTTTCGTCTCGTTCAGTGAAATCTCTCTATCAGCCAGTCAACACACACACACAGACACACACACACTGACACAATGAAAGAGAAAGAGGGCAAACTCCCCCTCTGGGCTTACATCATGGTTACCATGGTAACCAGAGAGAGGCTCCAAATCCTGCCTCCCCCCGTGTCCAAACACACACACACACACACACACACATTCCTGCATTGTTGAGATCTATTCAGTTGAACCTAGAGAACGTTGCTCTTCTGCTCTGGGCCTCACAAACACATTAAAACCCACACTGCCATCTACACATACACACTGTGTACTCTGTGTACTCTGAGGTGGAAGAAGTACTCAGGCCCCTGACTGAAGTAACTGTGCAAATGCAAAGATCAAAAAATACTCATATAAGTATTACCAGCTTCATTTTAAGTACAACAGTTAAAGTACTTCATGTAGTGATAGCCTGACAGTTACAGTACTTTATACAGTTAAAGTACTTCATGTAGTTACAGTACGACAGTTACAGTACTTCATGTAGTTATAGTTACAGTGCTCCTGTCCAGGTGTGTAGTTCTCTGCTCTGCCACCAGGTGACTCTGTGATGATGTCACACGCAGCTCGTTAGTGTCATTAGCACAAAAACAGATATATACACAGATGTTTCCACGGCAACAGCTTTGTCCACCTGATGCTGCTGTCAGTCATTCAGAAAGAGAGAGAGAGATAGAGAGAGAGAGAGAGAGAGAGAGAGAGGGAGGAGAATCTGCTGACTAGAAAACAGACAGAAGAAGAGGAGAAGAGGAGAAGAGAGGAGAAGAGGAGAAGAGAAGAGGAGAAGAGAAGAAGAGGAGAGAAGAAGAGGAGAGGAGGAGAGGAGGAAGATGAGCAGCAGAGAAGTGAAGGAGTACTTGTCTCACCACCTCGTCCCTCAGCTGCTGGAGGTGAGACGTTCACTCTGAGCTGATCTGAGGTCTGTTCAGGTGTGTTGTTGTGTGATACCTGTGCTCAGCTGTTTGAAGCCGGACTGTGTTGACACCTGTTCAGGTGAGAGTCACCGGGTAAAGACAAGGTGTTATCTGAGGCTGGTTTAACGTATGGACATGATGGTAGATGGTTACCATGGTAACGATACTTTACATGATAGAAGTGGACAGTGAGCGAGAGACCCTCAGAGGAACAGAGAGAGAGAGATGAATGTAATTCACTGTAAATATAGAATCAATATGTTCATGTTGAATCTCTGGACCTGAACTAAGAGCTCTCAGAGGAGATGAGTCTTCACAGGTTGTTGAAGACAGAGAGAGACATTCCTGCTCTCCACCATCAGGGAACCACAGACCAGAACAGTCTGGACTGAGAACAGCTTGTGGTCAGGGATGGAGATGATGACCCTTGGAGGAACACAGTCTGAGAAGGAGCAGAAGCCTGAAGGATTGAGTTCAGACCCAGAGGTCTCTCTGTAGGCAGCAGCAGAGACCTGGACTGTGGTCCAACACTGAAGGTTCAGACTGAAGTCTCTGAGTGTCAGACCTGATCACACCTGGTCCAGGTCTCCTTCACTGCTCCCTATCTTATCTCCTTTAGCAGAGGAGACACTGGAGCTTCCTTTCCCAAAGGAGACAATAACGTTGCATAATTCCTTGCAGAAGCAGCAGATTAACATGTAGAAACAACAGAGCTCTTGTCTGATGTCTGAGTTGCTGTGATTCAGTGTTGACAGGAAACTTTATTGAACTGGAGCCTGTAGTAGTTTGTCTCTGTACATGTGCTGTAAAGTTGGTTTAAAAATGGCTCAGTGTCAGATTCTCTTCATCAGTTTTCCATCAAGGTCCAGGAGAAGTGGTTCAACTGCAGCCTTGGATCAGATTCAGGCGGCTGAGGGCAGAGAGTGAGACAGTTGTCTGACTGACTGTCTGTCTCTCTCAGAGTCTGTTAACAGGTCTCCTCTACCATCGTCCTGATGACCCTGTCAGTTTCCTGCAGAGCTGCCTGATCAGGACCAGACACCTGGGGGGTCCTGAGGCTGTCACCTGGGACACCTTCATCCACCTGGACAGAGACCAGCTGAGACCTGGACCCCCCAAAACATTATCTGCCCCCCCTCCTCCACCCTCTGTGCCCCCCAGAACAACACCCATCCCTCCCATCAAATCCCCACCACCTTTCATACCCCCTTTAACACCCCCCATACCCCAACCACCACCCTCGGTCCTCCAAAAACTGCCCCCCTTACCACCCATAACCCACCCAGCACCCCCACCCTCACAATCTGAACCACAGTTACCCTCCATTAAACCCAAAACATCTGTCTTATCCCCACTGACACCCTCAGTGTCCTCCATCCACCATAATCCCCCCCAAACAGCTGCTGAACCCAGAGTCCTCCTCCCAGCTCCACCCAACACCCCACCCCCCCACACTGAGTTGACGGAGGACGACACGAAGCGTCACAGCTCAGAGGGTAAGAGAACAAACACAATCCAGGTGTTTACAGGTGAGAAGGTGGGACTTCAAACCAACCTCACACCTGATCCCCACCCCCCACTCCCTACAGTCCAGTCTCAGCTCTCCATAGACTCAGACTCTGACATGACGGAGAGTTCTGGACTCCTGCAGGAAGTCAGCATCCTCCCTACCCAGAGGCCACGCCCCCTCATCATCTTCATCATTGGTGAGAGTAAAAAACACAAAACCAGTACAGAGCAGAACCAGAACCAGTCACCAGAACCACCAGTGTCTTTTCTGTCCATAGGTGGACCAGGAAGTGGGAAGGGAAGTCAGACAGAGCGGTTGGCTTGCTGCTTCGGCCTCAGAGCCATCTCATTGGACGACCTGCTCAGGAAGCAGCTGCTGAACCACGCCTCCCCCAGCAGGAAGTGGGAGGTCATTTCAGAAATGATGAGTCATGGAGAGCTGGGACCACAGGTGAGTCCACAGATATCACACCTGAACCTTAACCTGAACCTGAACCTGAACCTGAACCTGAGCCTGAGCCTGTGGTTGTAGGAGGAGACAATCTCAGAGCTGAGGAGGCAGCTGATTGGTCGGAGGGAGGTCAGAGGATTCATTGTGGACGGATTCCCCCGAGACGTCCACCAGGCCCTGAGCTTCCAGGAGCAGGTACCGACCAATCAGAGCACAGTGTGTGCCTCAGCAGGGTCACTGAATGAGTATAATGATATGTCACCAGGTCTCAGGTGAAGACCTGTCGAGGATAGGTAACTCAGTTTGGGGTTCACCAGGCACCTCTGCAGGGGCTCAACAATGATGATGCAGTGATGATGATGAGTGGAACCTTAATCCCACCCTCCCTGTGCTCAGATTGGTTCTCCTGACCTGGTGATGTTGCTGCTCTGCTCCAATGAGACGCTGAGCTGTCGTCTACAGCAACGAGCCGCTCGACTAGGTCTCCTAGGAGACAGTAGCCACACCTTCAGGAGACGCCTGGACACGTTTCAGAGAGACGTTGTCTCCATCAGGAGATACTACAGACAGACACACCTGCTGATTCAGGTACACTTGCTGATACACTTGATGCACCTACTGGTACAGGTAATCCTGCTGATACAGGTACATCCAAGGTCACAGTCACCCACAAAATGAAATAAAAATGTTTCACATCAACACTCCTGAGCCTCAGACAGGTGAGGTGTGTGTGTGTGTGTGTGTGTGTGTGTGTGTGTGTGTGTGTGTATACAGGTGGATGCAGACAGAGATGAGCAGGTGGTGTTTGCTGATCTGAGTTCAATCATCAGAGAAAAACTGCAGCTGAAGGATCAATCAGGTATTGATTAGTTATTGATATGAGTGATCTGAACACAGTCAGCGATTTCTATTCAGTGAGACAACAAAAAGATTGATTGATTGATTGATTGATTGATTGATCTGTCTCTCTGTCTCCAGGTCCTGTTGGTATCCCAGAATGCAGCAGTGCTGTCCGTGACGTCCCTTTTACCATCAGATCTGTTAATCAATAATATCAATAATAATAATCAATAATATCAGTTGTGTGTGAGGGTATGAGCCCTGAACAGCCTGTCAGCCATCTGTGTGTCTTGTCTGATGATAGTAACCATGGTAACCACCTGAGTCTGTGTCCAGTGTTTAAATCTCATATTTGACCTTCAACCTTTAACCTAACTCCATGAAGCTGAATACTGTCAGTACTGATCTGAAATCAATACCATAACAATATCTGTTTGTACTTGTCTGTGTCTCATATGAATAAAGTCTCCTGAGCCAAAACATCATCTGGACAATGTAAACTTTAAATCTGAATTTATTCTCATCACATCAGTTCTTGTTTCTCTTTGGTTCATAAAATGTTGAAATATTTGACATTTATTCTGAAAATCTCTGGTTGTCTTCCTGTTACTGTGACTGAACTTTTACAGTGAGAAGTGATTTATCTTTGTTTGTTTGTTTGTTTCAGTGAAGGTAAACACACAAACAAACAACAAATATATTGAGAGTGTTTCTCAGTGAGGAGCTCAGTGGAGGGGGGAGGGGAGGATTTGGGTTATTTAAAGACTGAAGGACACAGAGGGCATCATGGGTAATCACTGTCCTTATCTCAGTGGGGAATGTTAATGACACACTGACAGTTTCCTTATCGGACAACACCACAGGAGGTCGGACACAGAAATAGACTGAAGAGACCTGCGGCCAGACCGCCACCCCCCCACCCCCCAAACCATCATCAGAAAGAATCATGCTGAATATTTCAGACGTCATCAACAGTTGGTGTGACTGACAAGTGGTTATCGTGGTAACATCCACCGCCTGTCTCAGAGACCAGTGAAAAACTGACAGACTGGATCTCAGCTCTGGTTCAAACTGGTTCAGTTGGTTCTGGCTTCTTATCTTCTGTCTGAGTGTTTCTATTCCAGTTTTCTTCCATCTTTGGTCAGCTGTTCTCTCTCTCTCTGCCATTATCACCTGCCTCACACGCCCCACCTCTGGCTCTTATAAAATGTCCGACTCCTCCACCTCCATCTGTCATCCTCTCTGCTGCACCATGGCTCCCAAGAAAGTGGAACCAAAGAAGACGGAGGTGAAGAAGGCAGAGGCGAAGAAGGAAGAGCCTCCTCCTCCTCCCAAACCTGCAGAGCCAGAGCCCAAACCTCCAGAGGTGGACCTGAAGAGCATCGTGGTGGAGTTCACTCCAGACCAGATCGAGGAGTTCAGAGACGCCTTCACGCTGTTCGACGAGACGCCCACAGGTGAGATGAAGATCACCTATGCTCAGTGTGGAGACGTGATGCGAGCGCTCGGCCACAACCCCACCAATGATGAGGTGCTAAAGCTGCTGGGGAGGCCGAAGGCGGAGGAGCTGAACATCAAGCTGCTGGACTTCGACAACTTCCTGCCCATGCTGCAACACGTGGCCCGGTCCAAGGAGCAGGGCACCTTCGAGGACTTTGTGGAGGGTCTGAGGGTCTTCGATAAAGAGGGGAATGGCACGGTGATGGGGGCTGAGCTCCGCCACGTCCTGGCCACTCTGGGAGAGAAGATGACGGAGGACGAGGTGGACCGGCTGATGGTGGGGCAGGAGGATGCCAATGGACACATCAACTACACTGAGTTTGTCAAACACATCCTGGCCGGGTAGAAAACAGACATTGATTTCTACTGTTTCTACTGTCTCTATCTGCCGGAGCAAGGATTTCACTTGCCTTCTGGTTTCAATGTTCTTTACGTTTCTCTGTGTAAACATCTTCAGTGTTTCACTCTGCTGATAATTAAAGGCTGAACAGAGCTGAACTCCTCCTTTACTCTGAGTCAGGTTTATTGACAAGAAGAAAGACTAGAATAAACATAATCAAAAATATTTACACTTAATCATTACAAATAGAGTATTAATTATGTCATATGATTGATTTGAGACTTTAAATATAAACTTTAGATATTCTAACATGAAAAACATCCTAATGAAATATCTGAACAGAATCAGAAACATGAAGCTGTTCTTCCTCATTCTTCTTCACCTTTTCTCTTCCTCTCTCTCTTCTTCACCTTTTCTTTCTCTCTCTCATCTTTTGTCTCAAACACAGATCATCTGACAGTGAAAATAAAAATTTATAGCATCAGTTCTGGATGGATTACCATTAGATCATTTACTCACCTGTCCTTCATCATGATGGACGGCAGTTGTTGGTCACATGATGTCTGTAGTTCAGTGTCATTTGTCCCCAAACAGTCCGTTAGTTTGTTACCTGGATCAGCTGATTTTCTGATGTCCAGCTCCAGGTGAAATTTTAATTTATTATTATTATTTTGAAGGATTCAGTCCAACGATCCAGAAAACTGTTGATTTCTGATGAACTTTGTTTTTATTCATCAAAATAAAAAACATCCATGAAGCGTCTCTCTCTCTGTTTCTGTCCTAGTACAGGAAGCTAGAGGTTATTTTTCTGCAGTACTCAAAGTACCCAGTAGGAAGTGTCTGTATGGTACTTAAACTTATTTCCATGTAAAATCCAGAGAGCCACCAGGTGTCACTGTTTCACCTTACAACAGATTAAAGAGAACAAGCAGAGTTTATCTATGAGATGTAGAACAAACTGGTTTTTACCTGAATTAACTGAGACTTTAAACTCGGACTGAATCGGTTTTCTGCAGATCAGATTCATTCAAGAAGCAGGTGGTCCAACAAAGGTGTCATTTATTGTAAAACAGATTCCATTAGACTTCATCATGTTTTCAGGTTCAGTTGCAGTTTAAGTTGACTCCTCTGATAACAAACATCCACTTCACTAACTTCTGTTAAAAATCTGTAATAAAACAACTAAAAATATCTGAAACAGTTACTGAAAAACAAACTGTTGTTATTTATTCTCCTGATTTCAGGACGTCTCTTGGTTCTGTTGTAACAGATAAAAATAAAATCAAACTTAGATGTTTGTGTCTGACAGTCAACACTCATGCTACCAGCTCTGTGAGCCTTTACTAAAAGCTATCATCAGCATGCTAACATGCTCACAATGACAGTGCTAACATGCTAATATTTAGCAGCAGATATAACGTTTACCATGTTCACTATCTCGGTTTAGTGTGTTAGCATGCTAACTTTAGCTCATTAGTAGTACACACAGCGAACAACTGAAACTGACAGGAACGTCATTAGCTCTGCAGGAATTTGATCATAAAGTAAATTAAAACAGAAACTGACATGATGATGGCACTAGATGGAAAGTTAAAGGATCAAAGTCAGTCAGATTCAATGAGTGGGAACGTGAATGTTTGAACCAAATTTCGTGCGAATCCAAAAAGTTACTTTATCATTTCTGGACTCAAAAGAGACAACGTCAAACAGTTTTAGGTTAAAATATCTGGGTTATAATTTAAGAGTACTACTTTAATCTTTTCATGTTGAAGTAAATGATGAGCTTTCAGTTTTGACTCAGATCAGATTCAGCTGACAGTTTTGAATGTGATAAAACATGAGTTTTTATAAACTGGTTATTTGAATAATTCTATGGGTCTATTGAAAAGATCTGGACCAGAAATCTGAGCAGCAGAGGTGGAGATCTCCTGATGTTTAGTCCAAAAATGGTGAATCTTACATTTCCCACAGTGCACCTGGGTAGATACTGTCTTTTGTTGGTTTCTGAAAGTATGACAGAAACCAACGGTCAGCCATTCAGAGGCTCTGATCAGATTGAAGCCCCCAATTGGCTGACCATCAGTCTCATTCATGATTGGCTGACAGACCCAGCTTCGCCCTGATTGACCAAGATTGTGGCTAGCTGTGTGCCCTGATTGGTCAGCTGGGTGTAGAGGCAGGACCGGAGGAATCGTGGGTAACTGTCAGCCTCCATCAGGCCGAAAATCTGATCCTGGGCCAGTTGGAAGGAGGCAGAGTTAATGCCGAGACGCAGGCTCTGATTGGTCGATTCTCTGACAGACGAGTCCACGTTGACCTGGAGGCAGAGGGAGGCAACATCATATAACCAGTCACTGGACAGTCACATGACAGACAGACAGAGAGACAGATGGCTACCTGTCTCGTTGCATTGGTAGAAATAAACTCCTCATAGATTTTTGCAGCTTTGGCAGCCATCTTGCTCAGGGAGTGTGTCTTCTTGAATCTCTCCACAGCCAACCAGAAGTCCAAGTTCTCCTCACTAAACTCCGACCTCAAGAAGTGACGGAAAACAGCCAAGCCATCTGAGAGAGCAGGAAGATCATTCAGCCAATGGAAACACACTGTCATCATGTCGGCCCCACCCCCTCACTGACTATTAGTTGAACACAAACAGGAAGTAGAATGTCTTACACTGATTGGTCAGCAGAGCCTCCAGACTCTCTGCCCACCTCAGCACCTCCCCTGGAGACGGTCTGAAAAACAAAACAAACGCACTTCAGGCAAACAGGAACCAAGTGGAACCATGAAGAACCTGGACCAACCTACAACCTGAGAACCTTGTTAGAACCAGCTGAAACCAGAAGGACCCTTCTGGAGCCAGTAAACTAGTCCCATCATAAACCATAAGGACCCTGCTGACTAACCCAAACCCAGTTGAAACGTTGGAACTACCAGACCAAACATAGCCAGTGGGTCCCTGTTGGAACCAGGTCTTAGGTTTTGGGGGTTTTAGAGTCCAGGCTAGGATCAGGTTCAGAGTAAAGGTCTGGCGTTCCTACCTGTTGTTTCTCAGAGCTTTCTCCAAACTGTTACCATGGAAACAGCTGTTTTTCCGTCGCCGTAGAAACGCCAGGCGACTCCGAACATCAGCGGCTCTGAGGAGACGAAGACGATGAATCAGAGAAACAGGAAGTACAAACAACAACAAACAAACAAATGTATGTTTACTCACAGACTCTTGGTCTTCTTCCTCAGCTGAAGGTTTCTGGACTCTGAGTTCTGAACCAACAAAACAACAGATATCAGACTCTACTGGGTTATTTTAGACTCTACTGCTCTAACACATCATTTCTATTCTGATTTTACTGAGCTCTACTGGACTTCAGATGTTTCTACTGAACTCTGGGTTCCACTGGTCCATACTGGACTGTTTAATGTCTGCTGGACATCTAGACTCTACTGGTGCTGGTCTTTACTGGTTTCTGCTTGTCTTTATTGTTCTCTGTTCTCTACTGGACTCACTATAGTTTGCTCTCTTCTTGTACTGTACTGATTTCTGCTGGACTGGCATGGTCTGTCCTGGTCTGTCCTGGTCTCTGCTGGACTGCCCTGGTCTGTCCTGGTCTGTTCTTGTCTCTCCTGGTCTGTCCTGGTCTGTACCTTGGAGCCGTTGAGCAGCAACAGCATGTGGTGCAGAGACCCCCCCTCTCTGGTCAGCTGTTTCCTCAGGGTGTGGGGGGAGGGGAGTTGGGGAGCGTGGTCTGAGCTGGGGTCGAGGTCAAAGGTCGTGAGACGGGTGAGTTGATGGATGGTGCTGTCTGATAGGAAGCGGGGCGATCGAGGTTCCTGTAGCAGAGAACCCTCGGAGAGCGAGCGGCGCAGAACTGAACAACAATTCAATTCAATTCAATTTTATTTATATAGCGCCATATCACAACAAAAGTCATCTCAGGGCACTTTTCATATAGAGCAGGTCTAGACCGTACTCTTTAAAATAGGTATTTATAGAGAGAGACCCAACAAATCCCAAACAAACAAACAATTAATCAATCACTTGATCAATCAGACAGGAAACAGAGCAGCAGAGTTCAAACTGACCTGCAGGTCTGTAGGTGGAGCTGAACACCTCAGCACCTCCTCCCTCCTCCTCATCATCACTCTCCTCCTCCTCCTTCATGTTGAAGTGGGTGGGGCTCAGCAGGAGACCCCCCACACCTCCCACATTCTCTGAGGTTTCTGAGGCACTCTCCCCCTCCCCCTGCTGCCGCTCCTCCACCACCTCCTCCTCCTCCCTCCTTCTCCTCTTCATCCTCTCCTCCTCCTCTGTTCTTCCCCTCTCCTTCCAGACCGGACTCCTCTGGATGGAGGACAACAACGGGGAAGGTGGAGGAAGGAGGAGGTGAGGCACGGCGTTGATGTTCCTGGAGGGAGGGGAGGAAGAAGAGGAGGTGTACGGAGAAAGAGAGGAGAAGGGCGGAGGAGAAGTGGAAGAGGAGAAGGGAGACCTGGGGGTGTAAGGAGAGGGGGAGGGAGGTCTGAGGGCATCACAGAGAGAGGAGTAGGGGGAAGAGGGACGAAAAAGGGGGGGGTCAGAGGAGGAGTAGGGGGAGGAGGGGCGATAGAGGAGGTCAGACTGACCGAGAGAGAGGAGGCCAAAGTCTGAGGGGAGGTCAGAGGGCTGAGGGGGAGGAGGGGGATGAGGGGAGGAGAGGTAATGTTAATCTGAGGAGTCTCACTGAGCTCACAGGTGAGGAGTAAACCTGTCGTACCTGGTGGCTGTGAGCGGTTTCAGGAGCAACCAGCTGATGATGGATGTTGTCATGGAGACAGAGACGAACTCGGACCTTCTGCTCGATGCTGAACGACTCGAGACTGAAGACGCAACAACAACAAGTCTGAGACATCTGCAGGAGGTAGAGGAGGAGCGGCTCCGACGACACTAAACACAACGTCAATAAACAACAAAACAACAACGTCAATAATCAGCAACAACGTCAATAAACAACAAAACAACAACGTCAATAAACAGGAACAACAACATCAATAAATAGCAGCATCAATAACCAGCAACAACATCAATAAACAACAAAACAACAACGTCAATAAACAGCAACAATGTCAGTAAATAACAACATCAATAAATAGCAACAGCATCAATAAAGAGCAACAACATCAATAAGGAACACAACAACAATGTCAATAAACAACACAACAATGTCCATAAACAGCAACAACAATGTCAATAAACAACACAATAATAATAATAATAATAATAATAATAATAATAACAGTGGTTTTACCCTCTCTGAGCTGCAGTGTGTTCAGGTACAGTGGACTCTGTAGGACGTTGCAGCGTCCGGCTTCATCTTCTCTGGTTAACAGCAGCAGGTCAGTGTAGATCAACACAGTCACCTGGAACACACACACAGACACATTGAACACACTCACACACACACTGTGTGACTGATTTGATTCAGTTCCCTCAGGCTGTTATTTTGTGTAAACGTTACAGAAACATAAAACCTGGAAACAGAAACTGATGGTTTCTTCAAAGGTTCATCACCTTCTCTCAGTCACAGTCTAACAGCAGCAGCTTCATGTTCTCCAGTGGAGGACGTGATGGAGATTAACCTGTGATCATGTTTCAGCCTCCCTGAGGAACATCTGAATGTTCTACTGAGAACCTGATGCCTGGTTCCAGATTAAATGACTCATTACTTAATGTCCGATAATCACAGCTGTGCTGTGTTAACGCATCTGTAAATCTCTGACACGTCACTGATTTCACCTGTGTCTGATTACAGATGTTCCTTCATCACACAGAGCTCTGTGCCAGAGGCAGTGAACACAAAATCTGCAATCTGCATTTGACCCAGTGTTTCTACAAACACAGTAGAACATGACCTCCAGTATTCAGACCAGGCCTGAAACCACTACACAGACGAGCTGGGTGTTTATTTCAGAAAGGTCATCTGGTACCTGCTGAAAAGGCTGAGGTTCACCTGAGTCTGCTGCTGGTAACATCATGACTGTCTCCATGGAGACACCAGGCCAAATGAAGACACAACGCAGCAACAGTTCACACTCACAATTAAATGATGACAAATTCATTATTACACTAACGACACAAAGCATGAACAGTCTGGATCTCACTCTGACCTCTGACCGGAGCTGATGTTAGGGTCCAGCAGACGTCTCATCTTCATTTTTACAAGAAACTAAAACGCTGCAGATTCCCAGAAACTGTGTGTGTGTGTGTGTGCGTGTGTCAGCAGTATGATCCATTAGTGAAACTGATCCCGGTTCAGTTCTCAGGGGTCGTTGTGTCCTTCAGGATCAGGTTCAGTCTGGATTCTCACATTTTTCTCTCAAGAGGCTAAAACCTGCAAAACGATCAATAATCATCCTCAGACACGACTGACTCCTCCACCTTCACCTCCTCCTCCTCCTCCACCCTGAACATCAGGAGAATGAGTCTAGACTCTGAAAAGAGGCTCCACGAACTGATGAAGCAGCAGAATGTGTCTTCAGCTTCCCTTCTGTAAAGACCTCTGTCATGGTGTTTGGTGGTACTGTTTGCAGTAATAGTAGTATTTGAAGTATACCTGCAGTATATTTACAGTTGTGTTACCTTTGTAGGCAGCAGGTCAGCCTGGTGAAGAGTCATTTCCTCTGACAGCAGCAGGGTCCTGTCTGGGCTGCACAGATCCAGAGGCTAAAACCACCAACAACAACAGAACATGTAAACAACAACAACAATCTGACATTAAATCCTAATAAACATAAACTACAGCAGAACATGGTTCTAGCAGGGTTCTAGAACAGGTTCACAGAGCATAAAGACCTGAGCTAAGGTTCCAGGTCAGGGCACTGCTTCTGGTTTATGTTGTTGGATTAAGTCTGAGTTCTGACATCCAGAACTACAAACTAACATGGAGCTTAAAAACAAAATATTAGAGCTCTGAACATTAGAACCAGGGACAGGTTCTGTATCAGGTTACGACTCAGGTAAAAGTTTAGGGTTCTGTGTCAAGTTCCAGGTCAGATCTAAGAGCTTTGGGCTGGTTCTAGGTCAGGTGAGTGGTTCTGTGCTCTGACCTGGATGAGGGTGTTTGACATTAGATGTAAAGGTGCTGGACTGGTTCTGGGTTCTGGGTCAGGTTAAAGGTTCTGGGTTCTGACCTGGACAAAGATGGGGAAGATGAGGGTTTTGGGAGCCAGAGTGACGTAGGTTCCGTAGGCAGAGCAGGGAAGATGGGATTGGACGATGGTGCAGTTCTGGTAGTCGCCATAGTTACCAGGCATGGCTGATGAGGAGGAGGAGGTGGAGGAAGGGGGCGGGGGCAGGGTGGCGGTGCGGCTGGTGAATGGTCGCCGTGACAACCTGAGCTGAGAGTCATGGAGGAGGTTCTGACCTCTGCTGGGATGAGTCTGGTACAGATGACCTGATGATCAAACAAACATATCAATTCATAATAAATATACTTATAAATGTTCAGAGCGATCAATACTCAGACTGGAGGTCGTACCGATCGTCCTGTTCCTGTCATGATAAACTGGCTGCAGGAGCTGAAACACAGAGCAGATGGAGAACGTTCTGTAACATCACAACACTGGAACCGCTCTTTACACAAAGAGTCAGACTTCTCTCTTCCACTGTGGCTGCTATTGATAGTGTTCTAAAGTTTCCAAGGCCCAGGGTTCTAATGGTTAAGGTTCTATAAGTCAGGGTTCTCAGGATTCTAAAGGTCAGGGTTCTCAGGGTCAGGGTTCTAAAGGTTTGGGTTCTAAGGGTCAGGGTTCTAAAGGACTGAGACACTTGCAGGCTCCGCCTCCTTAGACTCACCTGTCCTCCTGGACTGACGGGTGACAGGATGATGTAATTGTCCCCATTTGATGATGTTACACGGGTGCCCTTTAGTGTGGTGGTGCGGGGGGAGTACTCAGTCACCTCCTGTGCTGCCACCTCCTCCTCCTCCTCTTCCTCCTCCTCCTCCTCCCCCCGGTCCTCCTTCCTGTCCCTCCACAGAGAACCCAGAGCAGAACCCAAACTGGATCGGACCCCCGACCCCTGACCCCATCTGCGGCCATGTTTACTGTGGACAGGGTGAGGCAGCAACTTCCTGCCTGTTGTCTAGAGGACAGAGGAATGTTAGCTTAGCATACAGATTGTTAGCCTCACTCACAGAACCACAGCGTAAAACACTCTAAGTAGTTAAATACAGTACTGCAGTAAAAGTATATTCCAAGCAAAGAGTACTGAAGGTGCCAGAAATTAAACTTCTCAGTCTTTAGATCGGTTCCTCTCAGTTTTTTTTTCCAGACTCACCTTGTTGAGAGTTGGTGGGTGGAGCAAAGCTTCACATCCTGACCTGAGCTCAGGTAAACCTCTCCACACCACCAACACAATCTGAGATGGACAACTCCTGAAGAGACAGACAGGTGGAGAGACAGACAGGTGAAGAGACTGACAGGACACCTGCTGAATGTTCTGAGCAGGTGGAGGCAGACTGTGAAGGGGCAGGGTTACCTGATGGCGTGGGCGAGGTCGACACACTTCCAGGTTTCTACAGGAAGTCCGTTCAGCTGCAGGACCGAGTCTCCCTGACGGAGTCCAGACTGGTGAGCCGGACCTCCTGCAAACAGATGAGACTGATGAGATCTGACTCACCTGTCTGATATTACTAATTACCTCACAGGTGTCAGTCTGTGACTTCAGCCAGTGTATGGATTGTCTCAGGTGTGGGTTTCTCACCGGGGTCAACCGCCTGGACTCTGACTGGACAGTCGGAGCAGATTGTGAATCCAAAACCATCTTTTCCTCGAGCAATGTTTACCTGGAGAGGACACAGAGAGAGAGAAACACCTGGACGTTCACCTGGAGATTCATCTTTACAACAACATGATTAAACGTCATTATCTTCATTCTAATTAAAACCTGAGTGTTGAACAGGGTTCAGGATTTTGCAGCAGATCAGATCCAGTCTGGTGGACTACAGACCCATAGAGGTCCAAAATCATCTGATCAATATTTGTTGATTTCAGCAAACTGTGCAGAAAGTCTGGAGTCAGGATTTCTGTAGTGCAGGTCTCAGCCTGTAGGCAGCGCTGTGCCTGTACTCTGGCATGCTGGTCTTAATGTTGACTGAGTCAGGGTGTTTGTGTCAGATCCAGACTGGAGGTCCGTCTGGGTCCTGGTCTCCGAGCTGTTTCCATGACTCTGTAAACAGCGACAGAGCCGCGGAAAGGCCAGAGAGTTTCTCCACAAAAGAAGTTAAATGTTCCTGAGCTCAGACTGACAGGCTCATATTAAACCTCCTGCAGGGACCCTCAGGTCCTGATCCTGAGGAGACGGACCCTGGGGTGAAGGAATTCAAACAGGACTCTGATGCTCCAACAGACCACGGTCACTGTCCTGGTCCTGGTTCAGTTTCCTGGTCTGGGTTAGTCCTCTTCAGCCTGTCTGGATCTGGTCTAACCAGGACCAGGACACTGAACTTAATGGGATTCTCTCTGCCCTGGGTTTGGTCTGGTAGGCTGCTGTCCTGCCCGTCTGCAGACGCAACTCAGGACAGAAAAAAGACAGACAGTGTTTTTCCATCACTCTAAGGACTTTATAAAACAACGAGTCCACTGAGAACCAGACTGAGACAGGGTTCAGGTCCAGAGTCTGACTGGATCAGAGCCGGATCAGTGTGTTAACAAGGTGAGGTCATATGATGTTAACATGGAGACGAGTCGATAATGTTCAGGAATCAGACGTTTGTGTTTGAACAGAGTGTTTGTGTAACGCAGGACGACATGGACCAACACTGCCTGTTCAAACAACACACACACACACACACACACACACACTGTACAAACAACACACACACACACAGGGTGTAACCAGGTTTAAATGTAACCTGAGGTCCTGCAGTTGAGCAGATTTATTTTTTCTCATTCAGTTTCAGATTCACATTGAACCCTCTGAACAGAAAATTATTTTTATCAAAGCTCTTTCTGTTGGATCAAAGAGGACACGTGTTAATAGACATTAAAATGTTCCTCACTGCTAGAAGCTGTCATTCATATCCTCTGATTCACTGAGAAATAGGCTCTAATTGGCTGAAGTTCAGTCTTATCTGGAAGATTGATATGACCAGGACTGGTCATTTTCAAACTATTTTGACAAAGATGGTTTCTCTAAAAAAGTTACTTCAACCTGAAAAAAAGCAGCAGCCAGACTCTCTCTTTCAACAGCAGAGTCACCACAGACATTCACTGCTCAAATCATCAGGTCATCAGATCATCATCAAATCATCAGATCATCAAATCATCAGGTCATCAGATCATCAGGTCATCAAATCATCAGGTCATCAGATCATCAGGTCATCAGATCATCAAATCATCAGATCATCAAATCATCAGGTCATCAGATCATCAGGTCATCAGATCATCAAATCATCAGGTCATCAGATCATCAGGTCATCAGATCATCATCAAATCATCAGGTCATCAGATCATCAGGTCATCAGGTCATCAGATCATCATCAAATCATCAGGTCATCAGATCATCAGGTCATCAGATCATCATCAAATCATCAGGTCATCAGATCATCAGGTCATCAAATCATCAGATCATCAAATCATCAGGTCATCAAATCATCAGGTCATCAGGTCATCAAATCATCAGGTCATCAGGTCATCAGATCATCATCAAATCATCAGGTCATCAGATCATCAGGTCATCAGATCATCATCAAATCATCAGGTCATCAGATCATCAGATCATCAAATCATCAGATCATCAAATCATCAGGTCATCAAATCATCAGGTCATCAGGTCATCAGATCATCAAATCATCAGATCATCAGGTCATCAGACTGCTCATCATGTCCACTGATGAGCAGTCAGATGATCTGATGATGAGTCAGTCCTGCTCTGATCCATGATTCCTACACACGACATGCAACAGGCTGGGAGGGAGGGGCAGCCCTGAATATGACTGACTCACTCAGGTGTGTTGACTGATCTGATCTGACATCAGCCTGAGAGATGTTCACACACACACACACTGTACAAACAACACACACACTCAATTTCTCAGAGAAATGTTCAAGTTGAAATTGTGTGTGAATTATTGATCAACCTGTCACACACACACACACACACACATTAAATCCATCTGATTTAAACATGAGGAGATTAAACATTTATCTGACCTGCTGGACTAAACACACACACACACAGAGAGAGAGAGAGAGAGAGAGAGAGAGAGAGAGAGAGAGAGGAAACTCTGAAGGTTTTGCCGGGAAATGAAAAACAGCCAGTGGTGACATCACACTGTGCAGCCAATCAGACAGGCCACTTGTTTCTTACGGTTTGTTTCCACATGAACTGTGCATGTGTGTGTGTGTGTGTGTGTGTGTGTGTGTCTGTGTGTCTGTGTGTGAGAAACAAACACAGCGAGTCCTCACAAGGTAAAAAGTCCTCACTTCATCTGGTAAACACCACAACCTGCATGCATACACACACACACACACACAGACCTGGGGCAGGTTCTGTCCGATGCAGACTCGACACAGACGGTGGATGGTGTGCATGACCACAGATCAGGTTGTTGGTTCAAATCCTGCAGATCTTTCTGTCAATCAGGACCAGAACCAGGACCAGGAACCAGCTCAAATCCAAGCTTAGACCTCACAAAAACAGATCTAACCCAGGTCCAAACTTCACAAGACCAGAGCCACATCCAGGTCAAATCCAGATCCACAGCTAACCCAGCCAGGTCTAAACCAGGTCCAGACTCAGAACTAGATCTGACCTGAAACAAGTCCAGATTTACAGAGCAGGGACCAGGTCTGACCGAGGTCCAGCTGGTCCAGGTTTCACACTGATCTGGATGTTGGAGAGCTCTCTGTGTGTGTGTGTGTGTGTGTGTGTGTGTGTGTGTGTGTGTGTGTGTGGGAACCGGCAGACAGAAGAATGGCAGGAAACACACACACAGACTCACAAAAACACTGGATGTATCCCTGCGATAAGATGCACACTTCCTGAACACACACACGCACGCACACACACACACACACACACACACACCCGTGTGAACTCAGGATCTTTCACTGTTTTCTACTCAAATTGAACCTGAGGCACAGACCTGGAGCTGGTCTCTAGACCTGATCTGTAGACCTGGACCTGCTCTGTAGACCTGGACTTCCTGATTGGTCATGCTTCGATCATGTGACTCATTTCACCTCAACTCTCAGAGAATGTAACATGGAGGATGAACTACACAGAGTCTGCTGGTAAACTGTAAACAATCTACTTCCTGTTTACACCTGCACATGCTCAGTGTGGCTGAGCGATCATGTGACCTGTGTTATTTCTGACACAGAGCTAAAACAGTCGTCTGAACCTGGACCAATTCTCTGTGTCGTTAGGGTCAAACCGCTCTGACCATTTCCATCAGGTTTTGAATAAAACAACACAAATCGAATGTTTGCAGGTGAGCTGAGGCATTCAGGGTTCACATAGTTGATCTGACGTCAGACAGAACACCTGCGGATAAATCCACCTGTAAGGATCTCAAGAATGACTAATGCTGCATTCTGAGGAGGCGTTCAAGTTCAAACTCAGAAATTCAGACTTCTGAGTAGGAACTTGAATGCAGCATCAGTTTGACAATAAAAACAGATTTTTATCTTTAACTTTAATAATCAGCTGTGAAATGAAGCTCTCTGCTCAGGTTGACTAAACAGAGACTAATCAACACTCAGGTGATGCATCGAAGGATCTCAGATCCAGGTGTGTAAGACCAGCTGTTTGTCTACCTCTGTGAGGACCTGTTTTTTCACTGTGCAAACTTCAGAGACCAGAGTCTGGGTCCAGACCTGGTTCTAAGGTTCAGAGGAGCTGATACATGAAGGCCCTCGTGACGCTGTTGGACGCTATGACGCTACCTGTACCGTACGCCGTGATTCTGTGAGATCGACACTTGCTGCTCCGCTTTCTCTCTTCACTTTCTGTCCTATAGTCTTTTGTTACACATTATTTGCTGCTGCTTTGTACTAATCTATCTTACTTTTGATCGCTACCTGTGTAGTGATATTTCCCCTGACTTTAGTCTGTTTGTTGTTAGTTTAATTTAGCTTAGCCGTTTGTAGCCTCATTAGCCTAATTCAAATTGTAGCCTCAGCTTCTCACTCCTACAGCTAACCTAGCTTAAAGTAACTACTACCATGGCTTGTGTTAGCTGTTCTGCTCTTGAAGACAGGGTGTCTCTGCTAGAGAGACGTGTCCGTCAACTAGAGCAGCTCCTTTCTCCTAGCATTACCTTAGATATGACGGGCACTCCAGATAGCGTTAGCCACGGGCTCGACAGCGAGCCTGTTAGGGCTAGCTTAGCCTCGTCGGCAGTGAGTGCGGAGTTCGTCCCTGTCAGCCGGCGGAAAGGGGCACGTAAGAGCAAGCAACCGGTTGTGTGGCCTGGTCTGCAGTCGCCCCTCCCGACTGCAAACCAGTTTTCGACTCTTGCTAGCCCTGTTGGTAGTCCTGTGCGCCCGCGTGTCTCCCCCGCTCCCGCTGACAGGGCTAAATAACGCACTCTAGTCATAGGGGACTCCATCACTCGCAATGTCAGATTAGCTTCGCCAGCCAATGTTTACTGCCTACCTGGGGCCAGTGCTTCCGACATTGAGGATAATCTTAGGGTGCTGGCATCACGCAGGGAGAAACGGGGCTCAGGTACACTCCACACCTAGTTATAGCAACATTGTCATTCATGTCAGCACCAATAACATTAGAATGAAGCAGTCTGAGGTCACCAAAGCTAGTTTAGCTAGGACGTTTGAGTTTGCCAGAAAGATGTGTCAGCATCGATTAGTTGTCTCTGGTCTTTTACCCATGCGGGGTAATGATGAGGTGTACAGTAGATTAACGTCTCTGAACCGCTGGCTGGCTCGTCACTGTAGTGAGCAGGGATATAGTTTTGTGGATAACTGGCCTTCTTTCTGGGGCCGTCCTGACCTGCTGAAGGCAGATGGTCTGCATCCTACTGGAGCAGGCGCTGCTATTTTATCTAGGAATATAGACAGGTGTTTACGTCGGGTTTGACAGTAAGACACTAGTGATCGGCAGGTCGCAGGTGAATAGAGAACCTGCTAGGTCTTTAGGTGGTGCGGTTTTGGAGTCCACTAGCTTAGATAGCTTAGATGACGAATCTAACCAGGATAATTTGCAGACTTTAGATGCTCAGCCTGATCTACTGCATTGAGACTGTCTCCATTCCCTGCCGTACTATTCACAAGTTTCCTAAGTTTCTAAACCACCATGTACAAAACACCACTCCTGCCACTGGTGACAGTGCTAGGTCCCATAAAGTACTGAATAAAAGGCCCCTTAAATTTCCTAACAGAAACACTAGATGCCTCATTCCTATTAATACTTCATCTATAGGTACCTTGTCACACCAGGCTGCTACCAGCAGCTCCAGGCTCAATATGATCCTCAAATTTGGCTTCATAAATATTAGATCACTTTCTACCAAGGCATTATTGATAAATGACTTGATTCTTGAACATAATCTGGATATGGTTGGTCTATGTGAAACATGGCTTAAACCAGATATGTTCCTGCCTTTAAATGAAGCTTCCCCACCTGAGTATGCCAACGCACATGTTGCTCGGGCTACAAAAAAAGGTGGGGGCGTCGCTTTAATTTATAAGTCTTTCTTTGGTCTAACCTCAGCTCTTAATGTCACTTTTAACTCCTTCGAGGCTGTAGTATTGAAACCTTCTCCAGTAGCTTCCGAGCCCCATGACCAGGGAAATAGATTGCAACCACTCAACCTTGTGGTACTTTACAGACCACCTGGCCCCTACTCACAGTTTTTAGATGAATTTGGAAATTTTTTATCATGTCTTGTCACATATAGTGATGATATCCTAATTATGGGTGACTTTAACATTCACCTAAATAAGGCCTCTGATCCTTTAAATATAGCTTTTTTTGGCACTTATTGATACTTTCGGGTTCACACAGTCTGTATATGAACCTACTCTCTGTGGTGGTAACACTCTAGACCTGATTCTTTCCCGTGGGATTGAGGTGTCTAATCTGACCATCTCTCCTGTCACATCAGTTATCTCCGATCATTTTCTTATCAAATTTGATGCAACTCTAGTCTGTCCCCCTAAAATTGTCTCTAATATATCTTCCACCAGACACATAGGTCCCGCAACTTTAACTGTTCTTAGTGAGCAACTACCAGAGGTCCTGGCCCCTTTTACGACAGCAATTGGTTCTGTTGATAACTGTACCAGGGATTTGAATACAACCTTGTCTAGTCTCCTTGATTTAGTTGCACCTCTCACCACTAAAATTAAACAGCCAAAGAGGTCCACTCCCTGGTTCACAGACGACACACGTGCTCTGAAGCAAGGCCTGTCGGAAATTAGAGCGCAAATGGCGCAAATCCAAATCAGAAGCTCTGTATCTCCAGTGGCACCAGGGTGTTCTGGAATATAAGCATGCACTGTCTACTGCCAGAGCAGCATATTTTTCAAATTTAATCAATAGCAATAAACATAATCCTAGATTTCTTTTTGACACTGTAGCTAAACTCACTAAAAAGCAGCAGGCTCCTAGTTGCTCGCCCTTTACTGCCTGTGAGTTTCAGAATTTTTTCTGCAGTAAAATTGATGAGATTAGATTAAAAATCAGTTCAGTTTCTCCAGCATCTGCTGCAGAACCGGCTGTGCATCATACTGAGTCTCAGAGAGTTTCTGCTCTGATGAATTTTGACATTATATGTCTTGATTCATTATCTAAGATAGTACTAGCCTCTAAACCCACCACTTGCCTTTTTGACCCTTTATCGGGTAAACTTTCCAAAGATCTCTGGCCAGTCCTGGGCCCCGCAGTGCTGAATATTGTGAATCTATCGTTGACGACTGGCACTGTTCCTTCTAGCTTTAAATCAGCTGTGGTTAAACCTTTACTTAAGAAACCACACCTTGATCCTGGGTCTTTAGGTAACTATCGGCCTGTCTCAAATCTCCCATTCTTCTCTAAAATACTAGAAAAAGTGGTGTATCAGCAGCTTTCAGCTCATTTAGCTGATAATAATCTATTTGAACTGTATCAGTCTGCTTTTAGGGCCTTTCACTCTACTGAAACAGCACTTGCTGAAGTAGTAAATGATCTGCTACTCTCTTTAGATTCAGGTTCCACCTCTCTGCTCATATTACTTGATCTTAGTGCAGCCTTTGATACTGTAGACCACCATATACTCATGGACCGACTGGAAAATAGATTTGGAATCTCTGGCCTGGCCCTCAGCTGGTTAAAATCTTACTTATCTGACAGAACTCAGTGTGTCTCTTGTAATAACACTGTATCATCCTTTTCTGATGTGAAAAGGGTTCTTGGCCCCCTGCTTTTCTCTCTTTATATTTCTCCTCTTGGCCAAATTATTCGGAGTCATGGAATTAATTTTCACTGTTATGCTGATGATGCCCAGCTATATGTGCCTATAAAGGCTGATAATGCCTCTCAAATTAGGGAACTAGAGATCTGCTTGTCATCTGTTAAAAGCTGGATGTCTCAAAACTTCCTGCTTCTTAATTCAGACAAAACGGAAATGCTGGTTATTGGCCCAGCACGATATAGACACCAGTTCGATCATGTAACTATATCCCTTGACAACTGTGTTATCTCTCAAAGTACAACAGCCAAAAATCTGGGTGTCACACTTAATCGTACTCTTTCCTTCGATCAGCATATTAAAGACATTACAAAGACCGCCTTTTTTCACCTACGCAATCTAGCTAGGATTCTGTCTTTTCTTTCCATGGCAGACGCTGAAATTCTAGTCCATGCCTTTGTTTCTTCTAGACTGGATTATTGTAATGTTTTGCTTTCAGGACTACCACGTGCTAGCACTAAAAGTTTGCAAATGGTCCAGAATGCTGCAGCTAGAATGCTGACCAGATCGAGAAGGTTTGACCATATTACCCCAGTTTTAGCCTCCCTTCACTGGCTCCCTATTCATGTTAGATCAGACTTTAAAGTTCTCTTAATGACTTATAAAATTCTAAATGGGCTAGCCCCCTTATACCTGTCTGATCTTCTTAACCCTTATATTCCCTCCCATGCTCTGCGTTCTCAGAGTGCAGGGCTACTATCTGTCCCCAGAGTCAAAAAGAAGTCAGCAGGCTGCAGGGCCTTCTCCTATCGGGCCCCCTTCCTCTGGAACAACCTCCCTAGTGATATTAGACAGGCTGACTCAGTTGAGGCCTTTAAATCCAAACTAAAAACTCATCTTTTTGCCTTAACTTTTAACTAGCACATTATTCTGGTTCCTATTTCAGGATACCATTTTTCCCTCGGTGGGTTGGGTCAGTCTCAATGCATCAGTTAAGATTAATAGTTAGTAAATGTTGTCCATGATGTCCTGCCGACGAGATTATTATCAACTGTCTTAATATCACTGCATCACTTTAACTGTGTGTTCTTCCCTCAAGCACATTACTGCCCAGGCTGTGCTTCTCTCTCTCTCTCTGCTACTGTCTCTCACTGCAAGGTTCTGCCTCCAGAGCTGGAGAGTCTCCTGCTGCTCCCATGATCCAGCTCAGCCCATGATGCAACAATAATTAAACATTTACTAGTGTTATTGATAGTGTTAGTGCTATTAATGCACCATTGTTTGTCATTATTATTCCTTTAGCTGTAATAATAATAATAATTATTATTATTATTATTATTATTATTATTATTATTATTATTATTATTATTATTATTACTACTACTACTTACATTTTGACCTAGTCTATGTATCTGCAATGTTGTCTTTCTCCTACCCTATTCCCCCACCCCCCTCTCTTTCTGTCTAAACCCAACCGGTCGAGGCAGATGGCCGCCCACCTTGAGTCCGGTTCTGCTCGAGGTTTCTGCCTCTTAAAAGGAAGTTTTTCCTTGCCACAGTCGCCTAGTGCTGCTCATGGTGGGATCTGTTGGGTTTTTCTCTGTAAATCTTATAAGATAAAGAGTACGGTCTAGACCTGCTCTATATGTACAGTGTCTCGAGATAACTTGTGAATTGGCGCTATATAAATAAAATTTGACTTGACTTGACTTGACTTGACTGAGGATGGTCCTCACAAACACAGCACAACATGTGTGTATGTGTGTGTTTGTCCTGTAGTGTGTGAGCAGCAGCTTCACTCTATAATTCATCAGATGTTAATCTTTGATGAATCTTTACAGAAAAACACTGAATCTCTCTGAGCTGATTGGTCCACAGGCTGATGATGTCACCGTTAGCTAACAAGCTTGTTTACTCAGCTGTTCATCAGGTCCCAGACCAGGAGCCAGACCAGGTCCCAGGTGTGATGTATGATGTGAGAGTGGAGATGGACTCACCGACAGTCTCTGGGTGCCGTCCTGGTCTGACAGGACCTGGTTGTTGTTGATGTAGAGGGCGGAGACGTAGCTGCTGAAGGTGGAGTTGGTTGGACCGGAGCTGAGGGGGCGGCTGGAGGTCCAGGTCAGGTTCGTCAGGTCTTCGAGTCCGGGGGTGGAGGTGGTGCAGTTTGACAGGCTGGTCGTGGCGGTGGAGGTGATGCGGTTCAGGTCTGGATCCGGAGCAGAGTCTGGAGTCCTCCTGAGGTCTGAGAGAAGATAATCATCATCGTTACCGGCTGCGTCGTCCCAGGACCAGGCTGTGGTCTTCCAGAACATCCTGACTGTCCTCAGACCAGACCAGGACCCACCCAGACCAGATCAGACTAAATAAGACCAGGACACAGGTGGTCCTGTATCTCAGCTGTCTGCTCAGGCTCTGAGGAACCAGGATCAGGACCACAGTTCCTGAGTCTAATTCAGGAGACGGATCAGGATTCAGATCAGACTGGGAACCTGCAGAGACTCTGGATTCTGGAGGACAGTCAGAATCAAAGAGAGCTGGTCTGAGCTGGTCAGAGCTCCTCCTCAGGTCCTGGATGTGGTCCGTGGTCCAGAGTACTACAGAGTACCACAGATGTTGCTGCTCTCGCTCTCTCTGCTCGGTCAGCCGGGGCGAGCGAGTGTCAGATCTCAGTGTGATGTCAGAGGGGGGGGGGGGGTTGGGGGAGTAAGTGGAGATAGATGGAGTCAGAGAAGGGGGGGGGTGAAGGAGGTATTGTGAGGATCACATGGTTACCAGGCAGCTTCTCATCACCATGGTAACGGTGTGTGTGTGTGTGTGTGGGGGGGGGTTGTCAAGTTCAATCTATATCTACTGCTTGGTTGCCCTTCTCTCTCTCATCACTATAAATAGACAAACATATAGAATATATACAGGACAGACTGAGTGTGTGTTTCTGTCAAAGCTAATGAAGCTAACATGTTGGTCTCTCTCTCTCTCTCTCTCTCTCTCTGAGCAGTTCACTGTTTCTCTTCAGGACTCTTCACTGTGTTTTGTCTCTAAACTCTTTATTTCAACCTGTTATGTTCACCTGTTTAAATGTTAACCTGTTCACCTGTTAAACTATTCACCTGTTAAACAGTTTAACTGTGGAGTTTAACTGTTTCTCATCAGTTTCCTATTCATGATTTTCTGCAGCTTCTCTCAGTAAAACCACAATAGAAACAAGCCTTCAGGCTTTGTGTTTTAATCCTCAATTGATTTTAATGTGTAATGACGGCAGTGCAGTGTTATACGTGTTTTGAACAATCAGTGTCCATCTTTCTCTCAGCTGGAGTCACAGTCTCAGTTCAGACCTGTGATGGAGCGAGCTCTGAGGCCTCGTTGTCCACCATGTTTGTTTCCTCTGAGGTCGTGAATCTGTTATGTGTGAGGATTCAGCTTCAGTCAGTGATAATCTGCTGCTTCTGCTCAACAGTTTCACCTGTGAACTCTGAGGTAACCAATCAGCTGTCAGCAGGTTCTCTTTAACAGCCAATCACAGCTCAGCTTGAACTCACCTCCCTCCTCCTCCTCTGGCCTCCTCATTGGTTGGCTGCGTTCTGATACCACCCTCAGGTGTTTGCTCCGTCCAAACTCCTCCCCCAGGAGGTAGAACCAACCAGTGACTGGCTGCAAACAGAGTGGGCGGGGCCAACAGGTCAAAAAGGGTTTAAAGGTGTGATGAACTCACCCAATCAGGAACCAGGACTCTTTGTCAGCTGACTGGTCCAAACTGACCTTAGAGGATGAGACGAGAGAACCAATCCCAAAGCTCATACAGCCAATCAGCTGACTGCACCTGAAGGGAAACAGAGACACAGGTGAGAAAGGTGAGACTCAGATGGACACAGGACCAGGTCTGTGATGCATTTACTGACCTGCTGTCAGTCCGTCTCCTGAACACTGACACCAACAACCTGTTGAGGAGGAGTTCACTGACACACCTGAAAAACACACACACACACACACACACACACACACACACAATCAGTGTTGTCACAGTCTTCATGCAACAGTGTGTGTGTGTGTGTCTCACAGTGTGTATCTCTGGTTGTATTGTGGGTTCTTGTTGTTCAGAACAGTTGCAGTTTTCATCCTGATGCTGAGGTCAGAGGTCACTGAGAGCTGAACATATGAGTCACATGACCTCTGACATTTTCCCATCAGCCCCCGGGCCTCATGGACTGAAGAGAGAGAGGGAGGGGGAGGAGGAGGAGAAAGGTCTTTGTGTTAAATCAGAGTCTCTGCTGCCTCCTGCTGCTTCACTGAGGAATTACACTGATCTGAATCAGTTATTGATTCTGATCAATATGTCCTGCTGACATGAGGCTGTGTGTTATCATGTGACCTGTTGGAGCTGTGCTCTGACTGGCTGCTGCAGCACTCACTGTGAATGATGAGCTGTCCTGCCCCTGCAGTGATTGACAGCAACAACTGACCTATAGAGAGATGATTGACAGGTGGAGATTATTGATCAGTGATCGCTTCAATCAGACCAGTCAACTGATTGATTGATCGATCGATCGTACCTCTCCCTCTGAACACAGATGGGTGGATCTTCCTCCTCCTCCTGATCCTGGTCTTAGTTCTCCTCCCCACAGATCTGGACCTGGTTCTGGGTGCTCCCTCCTTTCCTGTCAAGGACTTTGGATCCAGGACTCTCTCAGACCTCCTTTTGCCGGTCCCAGTCTCTGTGGACTGTTTTGAGACTAGACCTGCGGTCCTCTGTGGGTCTGATGTAGACCTGGACCTGACCTGGAGCAGGGCGGAGAGATCAGTACAGGGTTCAGGATCAGGCAGAGTCCCTGTCAGTGTTTCAGACCAACCTCGGATGTGGTCCTGGTCTGTCGGTCCTGAGTCAGTCTCCTGTGGTCCAGCTGGGTCTCTGTGGATCCTGGATCAGTCTGGTCTGTGAGGATCAAACCCTGAACCAGCTCAGACCCTCTGAGCTCCACAGTCTGGACTGAGGTCTGCATCCTGGTCTTCCTGATCAGGGCCACTCTGACCTGCTGTCTGCTGGACTGGACCTCAGCTCCAGACCTGAATCCAGATCCAGTCCTGACTTTGGTTCTAGCCCCGGTTTGTGGAGACCTGCAGAGAGACAAACTGAAGTCTGAATCATCAGTTATTGATCAGTGATCACCAGTCAATAATGAATTTATTGATCATCAATAATAAAAGTTATTGATCTGTTCTCACCATCTGTGTTCTCTCTGGGTCCTGATCCTGGTCCTCTGAAGACCTTCTCCTGGATCTCTATTCTCCTCATAGCCTGTCCCCCTCCTCCTCCTCCTCCTCTTCATCTCCTCCTCCTTTTCCTCCTCCTCCTCGCTCCTCCTCCTCTTACAGGCTGGGGGCTGACACCGTGCCTCCTGGTGCAGCTGGAGGACAGCTCTGCCACAGGGCCTATCAGAGGAGAACATATGTTTGGGGTGGGGGGGTGGGGTTCTGGGACCAGGTTCAGACCCTCTGAACTCATCAGGACCACAGAGTCCAGGTCTGGCTCTGGGACCTGGTTCAGAGACGAGATGAGCTGAGACACGAAGTGAAGCTGCAGCTCGTCAGACTGATTGACGCTAATGAGGAGGATTAACGGATTAACACACACACACACATACATAGGTCAGGTTTTAGATTCTTCTGAGGACCTCAGGTTGATTATTACTGATTTATTCTCAGATTCAGTTTTTTTTTCCTCAATTGATGCCTGAGATGTCAGATCAATGAGATCAATCAGAATTATTCATCTTTGTTTCTTCACAGTAATTCAGAGCTGACCTTTGACCTTCAGCTGCAGCAGAAACAACAAACACACTCATCAAACTCTGAACCAGTGAACACAGGAACAAGTTACAGAAAGAGCAAAATCCAAAGTCCACCACAGTCCACCACAGACCACTACAGACCATTACAAACCACTACAGTCCACTACAGACCTGAACATAAGTTAATTCAGATTCTCACCTTTTTCTGCTGCAGAGAGGATCCATTAGTCTAACACTGACACTGACTACCTAAACTGACTCAGTCTAACTGACCCGTCCGTCTCCTCTCGTCTCTTTGTCTTTCTGAAAATTTTCCCTCTGAAGGAAAAAAAATTCAAACCAGCCGCAGATTTTCAGCTTGTCAAGTTAAAACATACAAGCCTGAAGTTTCCTGTTTGCACCGCCAAAACAAAAGCTCCAGTTTCTGACAAGATCCACACAGCTGTTCTGGAGCTTTCAGTCAAAATGCATGGTGCTCCTCTGGAAATGTAGTTGAAATGATCTATATTTATTCATTTTAATTTTTCTTTTCTTTTTTTAACACAGACTGTGTGAGACGATCAGAAGCTCCAGAACAGGAACTAAATGGACCTGGAGGTGAGACTGTCTCTGAAACCAAACCTTCAGTCTCAGTTCATCAGTGGACGAGTGTTTCAGAACAAATAAATCAGTAATATCATCAGTAACAGGTCAGTGATTCCTGAAGCAGGAAGAAAAATAAAGACAGTGAGGTTATTGATCAGTTCAGATCAATAATTAAAAAGGTCCTGATGAACTGATGAATGTGACTCTGGTGGTGAATCAACACCAGGCTTTTATTGCGGAAATCTCAGCCTTACTTCCTGTGGTGTTGAGGTGAAACTGGTTGACTCAGGTCATTTCCTGCTGCCACATGTGTTTGTCATTAACAGAGAGGAGGGAACAGCCTGTTTCCATGGCAACACACCAAACTCCACTCAGAAATCTGATAATTAAAAGCTCAGACACAGAGATCAGTTTAATCTGACGTCACATCAGAATAAAGTCAAGATGAAATAAATGATGATTTGATAACAAACATGAAGAGTTTGGATCAGAGGAACCTTCATAAACAAACAGACCGTAGGACTGCAGCCTCTGTTTTATCACCTCTGAGTTACTGAGTGTTTGTGTTTCAGTCATGAAGATTTGATCAGTTACAGCACTTCATACTTGTGATGGAGCAGCTGAATCAGAGAGAGGATGAAGTCTGAGTTCAGAATCGCAGCTCCTCCTCTGCACATGTTGTTAGCATGTTTTAGTATGTTGATTAACATATTGTTAGCATGTTGTTAGCGTATTGATGCACATGTTAGCATGTTGTTAGCATGTTAATGAACATGTCGTAAGCTTGTGGTTAGTATGTTGTTGGTGTGTTGATGAGCATGTTGTCAGCATGTCAGCATGTTGATGATCATATTGTTAGCATGCTGATGAACATGTTGTTAGCATGTTGATGAACATGTTGTTAGCATGTTGTCAGCATGTTGATGAACATGTTGTCAGTGTGTTGATGAGCATGTTGTTAGCATGTTGTTAGGGTGTTGATGAACATGTCAGTGTGTTGATGAGCATGTTGTTAGCATGTTGTTAGGGTGTTGATGAACATGTTGTCAGTGTGTTGATGAGCATGTTGTTAGCATGTTGTTAGGGTGTTGATGAACATGACCGTGTGTTGATGAGCATGTTGTTAGCATGTTGTTAGGGTGTTGATGAACATGTTGTCAGTGTGTTGATGAACATGTTGTTAGCATGTTGTTAGGGTGTTGATGAACATGACAGTGTGTTGATGAACATGTTGTTAGCATGTTAGTATTGTGCTGAGTGTGACAGACTGAACTAAATCTGATTAGATTAACACCCTGCCTCCCTCTCTCCCTCTCTCTCTCCCTCTCTCACCCGTTGCAGACCAGATGGTCTCTGAGGATCTGGACCCATCATTAAGCTTTAAACTGAAAACAAAGTTTCATTTGGATTTTTCATTGATCATCATCAGAGGCTTGTGTTGGTGTGGAGCCTGAAGACAGCCAGGTAACTGTATTGATTATTAATATCAGAGATCAATGAGTAATGATCATAACAGAGCTGCAGTTTCAGATTTAAATCCTCACAGACGTGTTTGTATCCGAAGCAGAGAAACAGAACAGTTGAATTAATTTTATTCAGCTGCAGAGTAAAGAACATAAATTAACCTCAGGTGATTTTAATGGTTCATTGATCCAAACGTTTTATCATTTTACTTCAGTCATCTTTTTAAATTTCAATTATTGTTAAAATGTTTTTTCTTGTTATTTTACAGTAAGGATTATTATAAATGAAGACAAATGGAAAAGGTTTGGTAACCTGCTTCAGTTTGACAGATGAATCATTTCTGCCGAAAATGATTAGTTTAACACACAACTTCAGATTTTTCATTTAAATGTTATTAACTCTTGGACTCTCATTAACACTCTGAGGTCTGGGGGTATTTTCTCAGTTTAGAAATGAGAAATCCACCTTGTAAAGGTTTGTGTATATCACGTGACCCTGAGCTCCTCTTCTGTCCTGGACCACTACATTTATTGTTTATTTTGGGTCTATAAATGTTCTCCATGTGAAGTTTTACTAGAAGATCAAATCTCTTCTTTGTAAAGTCATTCTGTGAGATCCTGCTGCTGCTGATCTCTGATCTGTTTGTGTTGGTTCTGCTGTTTGAACTTATACCTGTTAATGAGGTCAGGAGGTGACGAACAGTTAGAAAAGACCCAAGAACAAAATCAACCATCAGACAAATCAAACATCACAGTGAAAGACAGAACCTCTGAGGTTTTCAGATGGTTTCTGTAGATCTAAGGTTTCCTGTGAGACTCAGGTGTTTAAAGTCAGTGTTGATCAGTCACATTAAAGTGAAGCTGACAGAACCTGACACTGAGAACCTCAGGGAACCGCAGACCAGCTGCTCAAGTTTACTCCTGAATGTAAACAGGTCTGTACCATCAGCCTGACTCCGGTCTGAGGGTTTTTAATGTATTTAAGTTGATCCTCATGTAAGTTCTAGATGTTCTCGAGGAGGTTCTCTGGGTACTTAGTCATTAAGGAGATTCCATGAATCAACAGGAAGGTGCTGGATGTCCCTGAGGAATCTGAAGAGGCTGAAGGTTCTCAGAATCATTACAAAGTTCTAGAGGCCGGGGAGGACAGTCACAGTGCTTTTAGAGGTTTTTACTGAGATTCACAGGGTTAATGAGGAAGTTCAAAATCTTTCGTAAGGTTCTAGAGAGTCAAAATCTGTGGGTCTTTAAGGATGTTGTAGGGGTCATTTAGAAGTTTATAGGAAGGCTCTAGAGCTCATTTAGAAAGTGTCTCAGTGGGTTAGAATTAACCCTAATGTACGATTCATAGATCCCTGAGGAGGTTCTAGAGGAACTCACTGAGATTTAAATTCTACTGTAGCTCTATCAGAAGGACTTTGAGAATATTTTTTTCAGGATGGATTGGAAGGTTCTGGAGATGCTTTAAAAGATATTCTGGGTCTTTAGGTTGGTTCCAGAGGTCCCAGGACCAGAATGGGTTCTAGAAGCCCTTAAATAAGTACAAGTAGTTGGGTTGGATTTAAAGACCCAATTAAGTTCTAGAGGTAAAGAGGTTTTAGAGTTTCTTTAGCAATGTATAGGATTCAATGAGGAAAATGTCACAGAGGTGACATTTTGAGGTGAGGTGACATTTTGAACTGTGCCACTGTCACATGTTTGAGAGTATGCAGGTTCTCAGGAGGCTCTAGAGTTCTACAGGGAGTAACCAAAGCAGCTGAAACTCTGTTTGTTTATCAGGATGATGCTGAACGATCGGTGGACCATCATGAACAACAGCAGCTCAGAGCTCGATGGAAAAAGACCAAATAAACACAAGGTAACACGTTAGCTGTTAGCATGTAGCAGCAACAGTCAGTCAGAGCAGAAACAGACGTGCAGAGTTAATTCCTCTTAATCTGGAGTTAAACTCTCAGATCAAAGTGTTTCTAATCTGCAGCAGCTGTCGCCTTCACTGTCGTCTACAGATTAAATCACTGCAGGAGGGAACGTGTTCTCCACCATTAAACCATTAAACATCAAATTTATTAACCCCCCCAAAACCCTCCCCATCAGGCTGGATACAGACGATCCTCTAATTCTCTGATGGGTGGCTGTGTGGAGCCTGACAGACAAAACTCAGGGCTGAAAAACAACCTGAAAATGAAACTGTTTAGTCATGTCAGAAATAAACAATAATAACATGTCGACCTCTGGTGTGTGTGTGTGTGTGTGTGTGTGTGTGTGTGTGTGTGTTCAGAGATGCTGCAACTTCCTGTTATGGTCTGTTGTCGTGTTGGTCGTCATAGCAGCCGTTATCACAGCAACAGTCATCATTCTGTACCTGAACCAGTATCCCCTGCCCTTCATCAGCAGGTAAACACACCTGTCTATAACCCGTCTTTAACCTGTCTGTTTGCACTGATATAAATCTGTGGTTCATTGTTGTCGTGGCGACAGGGGTGGAGTCCTCTCCTCCTCATCCTCATCGTCCTCCTCGCCTGTGATCTCGACCAATCCCAAAGAGTCTGGCGCTCTGGTGACAGTGTCCCATGTCACAGCTGGAGAGCCAATCAGCATCTTCCTGGACCCAAACTGTCCAGACTACAGTGAGAACTTCCTGCGATGGGAGGCGCTGCAGAGCTCTCTGCTGCGAGCGCTGACCAATCACAATGCAGACGACTGGCAGGAGAGGGGGCTGGTCCAGAAGCTGGCCGAGGAGTTGAAGGTGCTGTCGGGCCATGCCCACAACCTGAGGCTGGAAGCGGATTCGCTGAAAAGAGGACAAGGTGTTCTGGACCAGCGGCTGGACGGGCTGCAGAGCGAGCAGAGCCACATCATACAGGTGAGTCCAGGTGATATCAGAGAGAAGAAACACGACTCATTACAAACAGTGACTCACCTGCCCCCCTCCCTCACCTGTCCAGGTGCTGTCTGACAGTCACTCAGGTGTGGTGAAGCTGGCTGCAAGTTTCAGTGATTCTGTGCTCAGCCTGCAGAGGGAGACGGAGAGTCTGAGGAGACTGAAGGGAGAGCTGCAGAGAGACAGCAACAACAGAGGTAACCACGACAACCACACACACACACACACACACACACACACACACAGAGGTAACCATGTAGTTTTCTCTCATGTGATAAAATGAAACCTTAGCAGCAGAGTTGAGTTGTTAGATCCGCCAGCAAAGTTCAGCCCCATCAACCTGACCCCCCACCCCCACCCCAGCTCTCAGACCTAGGGACTGCAGTGATGTCATGGCGTCCGGCGTCTCTCAGGACGGAGTTTATTCTGTGTTTCCACTTCACGACCCTGATGGCTTCATGGTTTACTGTGACATGACGACTGATGGAGGAGGCTGGACGGTACACACTCACACACTCACACACACACACACACACACAGTTCCCTCTGCTGGTTACCAGATGAACTGCAGTCTGTAAAGATTAACGATGAGCCGTCCAACGCTAATTAGCTTAGCAACAAACAGGAAGGTGTTGGTGTCCTGGTTTAACCTGCAGCTGTGTGTGTGTGTGTGTGTGTGTGTGTGTGTGTGTGTGTGTGTGTGTGTGCAGGTGATCCAGAGGAGGGAGGATGGTTCAGTGAATTTCTTCAGAGGCTGGGAGGCGTACAGGGATGGCTTTGGAAAAACCACAGGAGAACACTGGCTAGGTCTGACACACACACACACACACACACACACACACACACACACACGCACGCACACTGATCCCCTCCAGGCTGCAGAGCTCAGTGTCTCTATGATTCATGTTGAACAGGTAATAACCACTGATGATGTCTGTCTCTCCACCTGTCTCTCTCTCCACCTGTCTGTCTGTCTCTCCACCTGTCTGTCTCTCAGGTCTACAGAGGATCTACTCTCTGACCAGGTCTGGAGGTGTCGAATTGCGGATTGACATGGCGGACTTTGATAACGCCACGGTGTTCGCTCGTTATGCTGAGTTTTCTGTGGGTCGGGACTCGGTGAACCCTGAGGAGGATGGGTACCCGCTGACCGTGGACCAGTACTCTGGGACTGCAGGTACCAGGACCAGCTCTACAGCTGTACTCTGCAGTAGGACCTAAGCCAGCAGGACTACAGGTTTCTCTGTGTCTCCTCCAGGTGACTCCCTCCTGAAGCACTCTGGGATGCGGTTCACCACCAAAGACCGGGACCAGGACCAGTCGGAGAACAACTGCGCGGCATACTACCAGGGGGCATGGTGGTACCGAAACTGCCACACCTCCAACCTGAACGGGCAGTACCTGAGAGGAGGCCACGCCTCTTATGCAGATGGCGTGGAGTGGTCGAGCTGGACTGGCTGGCAGTACTCGCTCCGGTTCACCGAGATGAAGATACGACCCAACACCAGACCAGGATTCTGAACTCTGACCCTAAACCGGACTCCTCTGACCCCTGAACCCTCATCTCTGACCTGACCTGGACCCTGACACAAAAACTGATCTTTGACTTTTGACCTAATCTCTACATATGGACCTCATTCTGACCCCTGACCTCTGACCTTTGCCATAAGGTTTAAGCCTGATAGTTCCAGTGATGGTCTTGATCAGCAGGTCTGGACTGAACCAGAACCAAATATTTGTAACATCAGAGGTCCCTGAAGAGTCGCCTGCTGTTTGTTGTTCGTTTGTTGTTTAGAGGATCCTGACAGGTTGCTGGTTCCTCCTGGATTCTGTTGGTTCAAGACAAATTAAAACCAGAAACTGATTTTTGAAGATTTTATTTATGATTTCATTTGTCAGGAGCCCAGAGAATCCAGGACTCTTCACTGAGGTCTGGACTCTGTAGTCCAGACTGAGGACTACAGAGTCCAGCAGGGTTAGAACCACTTCCTACTGATGCTGACTCACAGAATCGTCACAGATAAATTTAAACTCCTGATTTAAACCTGATCCTCTGGATCCAGGCTCTTCAATAAAGTAAGCCCCCCCCCCACATCAACAAATGAATGATGGTTATTGATCGATGGTAAGAACTATAGGAGTTGATTCTGTCATTGTGTAGATTCAGATTAGGTCATTGATCTTTAGTGACCTCTGACCTAAACCCTGATCTCTGACCTCTGACCTAAAGCTCTCTGAGCAGTTTTCTGCAGCAGCTTCTTGTTGTCATAAATATTCAGATCAGTGATGTCTGTTGTTTTTGATCAATAACTTTTCTTATTGATGATGTAGAGCTGAAGGTTTCAACATTAAACAGATGGTGAGTGAAGCTACGTCTCTGTTTTATTTTGGACTGAGTCACTGATGTTTGTCACATTATAAGTAAATGAATGAATAAATAATTAAGTCTGATTATTAATTATTATTGAATATAGCTTTAGCAGCATTTAGTGGCCGCTCTGGAGCTTTCATCTTTCAGTGACTGGATATTTAATCTAATGAACAAATGAAATCTAATGAAATATAACATTAAATATAATGGTGGATCAGGGGGTCTGTGATCCAGGTCCTGATTTCTGATGGTCCTGGTGGTCTGAGTGAAGACCTCATCCTCAGAACTGATACTGTCTTTGAGGTCAGATCAGCTGGTTTCAGCCTCTGTGACTCTGTTAAATCAGTGAAAAAGTGAATGGAGTTTTGAATGGACGGGACTTCCCGCGGTGACGTGATGACGCCGACGACGACGACGGCGGTGATGACGCAGTGTATGTAAACGATGAAACCCTCCCTCCTGTGATTCGCGGGAAAAGTGAAAAAATGGCGACGGTGGAAGTTTGAAGTTTAGCGCCACGACTCAGACACAGAGACACCGAGGACAAGGAGACACAGACCGGCTGCCTGTCTGTCCCGCTGCGGACCGACCTGTCTGACGGAACAACAGCCTGTCTGTCTCCAGACCAGAGGACCGGGGGACTTGGACCAGATTAGAGGAGGTGAGACGGCTCCGCTTCTCTGTGTTAACCTGCCTCCGCTCCAGTAACCGCTCGGTTTAACCGGTTAGTTTAACCCGGGTCAGACTCGGCAACTCGTGGCCTGCATGTCGGTCTAAAAACGGTTTGTATTTGCAGTTAACGGACTGACGTGTCGGAGGGTGAACACCCTTGTTGCCGGACAGCCGTTACACCGGGTGTTAGACCTGTCTAACCCGGGTTAGTTTCCTGTTCATGACCAGAGTTAGTCCGTTAGTTCAGTGATTCTGACCCGGGTCAGCTGGTGGTCAGTGTTAGTTAATGATAGTTAATGGTTAGTTAGATGGGGTAATAGTTAGTCGGGGGGGGTTGGGGGGGTGGGGTCCGTCAGTTAACGATATCTGACGAGAGGACCCACTGCGCATGCTCCATCTGTCAACCCCCCCCCCCCCCCCACAGTCCAGGAATGACTCACAGCCACAACCTGACTGACTGTCTGTCTAACTGACTGTCTGTCTGTCTGTCTGTCTAACTGGGCATTTTAATCCATTTAAGTTGATTAGTTGTGACACCATCGTTAACACGTGTCTTCCACTCAAACCAAACAGCAGGTGTTTTTTACAGTGTAGTGAACCAATAACTTCAGCCTGGTTCAGCAGAGTCTCTGATCTGAGTCTGAAGCCCAGAACCTGAACTCTTCACAGGTGGACCAGTCACAGTGAAGTGAGAGCTGTTATTTCTGCTTTCTTCAGATTCAGATCGTATGAAATCATTTCACTGAAGCGGTTTGTTATTTCCTGTCGTTATCGTTTCATTCAGTTAATCCACAGTGTTTTCTGTTAGCGACATTAAAACATTTTCACTGACTAGTTTCTGAATGTTTCACGTCACCATCACTTTATCTAACATTAGAACTCTGATCTGATCTTCAGCACTGTAGCCAGGCTGACAGAGAGTCACAGCTCTATAGATCCACGCATCCCTATAACCCTCAGTAGCAATGATTTTATGAACTTCTTTAATGATAAAATCTCTACCATTAGAGATAAAATTAATCACATCCTGCCTTCAATCAGTACAGATTTATGCCATAACACAGGATCCATAGAGTCAGCTGCAAAACCTAACCTTGACTCCTTTTCTACCATCGACCTAGCCCAGCTCACATCAATTATCTCAGCATCTAAACCTTCAACCTGTCTCTTAGACCCCATCCCAACTAGGCTGCTTAAGGAAGCTCTGCCCTTAATTTGCAGTCCTGTATTAGATATGTTAAATCTGTCCTTGTTAACAGGTTATGTTCCGCAGACGTATAAAACAGCTGTAATCAAACCTCTTCTAAAAAAGCCCACTCTAGATCCAGATGTATTAACCAACTACAGACCTATATCTAACCTCCCCTTTCTTTCTAAGATCCTGGAGAAAGCAGTTGCAAAACAGTTGTGCGACTTTCTACAGGACAATAGTTTATTTGAGGTTTTTCAGTCAGGATTTAGGTTGTATCACAGCACAGAGACGGCACTTGTAAAAGTTACGAACGACCTTCTGATAGCATCAGACAACGGACTTGTTTCTGTACTTGTCTTGTTAGATCTCAGTGCTGCTTTTGATACAATTGACCATCACATCCTTTTACAGAGACTGGAGCACTTTATTGGCATTAAAGGAACTGCACTAAACTGGTTTAAGTCCTATTTATCTGATAGGCTTCAGTTTGTACATGTTAACAACAACTCCTCCATACACACAAAAGTTAGACATGGAGTTCCACAAGGGTCAGTGCTTGGACCAATCCTCTTCACTTTGTATATGCTTCCCTTGGGCAATATTATCAGGAAACACTCCATAAATTTCCATTGTTATGCAGATGATACACAGCTTTATCTGTCAATGGAACCTAATGAAACCAATCATCTAGCCAAACTCCAAGCTTGTCTTAGGGACATTAAAATCTGGATGACAAGCAACTTCTTACTACTAAACTCAGATAAAACTGAAATCATTATAATTGGTCCTGAACACATCAGAAACAAACTTTCTAATGATGTAGCTCCATTAGACGGCATTGCCCTGGCTCCCAGCTCCACTGTAAAGAATCTGGGAGTCACCTTTGATCAGGATTTGTCCTTTACCTCACACATAAAACAAACTTCTAGGACTGCCTTTTTTCATCTGCGTAACATCTCCAAAATTAGACATTTTCTGTCCCAAAAAGATGCAGAAAAACTAGTCCATGCATTTGTTACTTCTAGGCTGGACTACTGTAATTCATTATTATCAGGCTGCCCCAACAAGTCTCTAAAGACTCTGCAGCTGATTCAAAATGCTGCAGCACGACTACTGACAGGAACTAGGAAAAGAGATCCCGTTTCTCCTGTGTTAGCCTCTCTACATTGGCTCCCAGTCAAATCTAGAGTAGAATTCAAAATCCTCCTCCTCACATACAAAGCCCTTAATGATCAGGCTCCATCTTACCTTAAAGATCTCATAGTCCCCTACAATCCCACCAGGACTCTGCGCTCCCAAAATGCTGGTTTACTGGTGGTTCCCAGAGTTTCCAAGAGTAGAATGGGAGGCAGAGCCTTCAGTTATCAGGCTCCTCTACTGTGGAACCTTCTCCCAGTTTGGGTCCAGGAGGCAGAAACACCCTCTGCACCTTTAAGAGTAGGCTTAAAACTTTCCTCTTTGATAAAGCTTATAGTTAGGGTTGGCTCAGGCTTGAACCATCCCTTAGTTATGCTGCTATAGGCCTAGACTGCCGGGAGATCTCCCATGATGCACTGAGCTCCTCTCTCTCTCTCTCTCTCTCTCTCTCTCTCTCTCTCTCTCTCCACTCAATATGGATTCATATCCCATGTTACATGTTACTAACTCAATATGTCCCCTTTCCTGTAGTATTGTGCTCTTCCGTCTCTCTCTCCTCTTCTGTCTCTTTCTGCAGGTATTTCTGCCTCTGGAGCTGTAGAGTCTGATCTGTGATGACAAGTCTCCTGCTGCTCCTACAACTCCACTCAACACCTGCTGCTAGAATTAGAAATTACTTACACTGCTATTAGTTGTATTGCTGTGTTAGCAGTTAATACTTTAATTATCACTACTATCACTACTACTGCTGTATTACTGGCCTCATCTTACATCTGATATGGAACCTGTGTTATGCTATGTTCTTCTTTCGCTATTCTCTACCCCCTCTCCCCCCCCCCCCCCCCCTCTCCTTCTTAACCCAACCGGTCGAGGCAGATGGCCGCCCACCCTGAGTCCGGTTCTGCTCGAGGTTTCTGCCTCTTAAAAGGAAGTTTTTCCTTGCCACTGTCGCCTAGTGCTTGCTCTTGGTGGGATTTGTTGGGTCTCTCTCTGTAAATACCTATTTTAAAGAGTATGGTCTAGACCTGCTCTATATGAAAAGTGCCTTGAGATGACTGTTGTTGTGATACGGCGCTATATAAATAAAATTGAATTGAATTGAAAAATTGAATTGAATTGATCTGAAACCAGATGAAGGGTTGTTGTCATCCAACGTCTGGATCTTCAGTTATCAGAGAAACAAGCTCATCAAACAGCTGCTCTCCACGTCCTGAGTCCACATCACTGTTTTATTCAGCGAGGCCTCTGTGAATAATACAGCTCCAACCTCCTGAACCATGAACACTGAAGGAATCATCTAAAAACAACCTGAGCTAACGCTAGCATCAGCTCAGTTAGCGTCAGCTCAGTTTGTCTCTCTGTCTGATCACCTGTCTGTCTCTCAGGATGTTTGAGGACCTGGTTGAGGCCTTCTGTGGTCTGGAGCCTCAGGTTTCTCCGGGGGGTGGGGCATGTCGGAGGGGGCGTGGCCTGGAGGAGGAGGAGGAGGAGGGGGCAGAGTCCAGTCTGAGCGTGGGACAATTCGTCCTCTGTCATTGGTCAGATGGACTCTATTACCTGGGCAAGATACAGAGGGTAACACACACACACACACACACACACACACACACACACACACACACACACACACACACACACACACACACACACACACACAGCTCTGTCCTCTGATTGGCTGCTGTAAATCTCTGCTTTGTGATTGGTCGACAGGTGAGCCCCCCCAGGCAGAGCTGCTTCGTCACATTCGAGGACAATTCCAAGTTCTGGGTCCTCTGGAAGGACATCCAACACGGTGAGAGAGAGAAAGAGAGAGACAGGCGGAGAGAGAAACAGGTTGAAAATGTGTCTCACCATCTTGTTGTTTCCTGTCTGTCTGACTGACCTGTCAATCACAATCTTTTGTCTTAATCATATTGCAGCTGGAGTGCCGGGGGAGGAGCCTCGATGCTCCGTGTGTCGGGAGGTGGAGCCAAACTCTGACAGCCAATCAAACAACCAGATCCTCATCTGTGGCAAGTGTGGCATCGGTGAGTGAGACAGGTAGAGAGACAGACAGACGGGTTGACTGTATGATGATATTGTCTATGTGTTGGGGTTTAAACACCTGGCTGCTGATTGGACACCTGTGACTCACCAGTCAAACAAGAGTAAACACACCTGGAAACCTGTCTTACATCATTTCAGGAGACAAAACGTTCAACCCAAACACAGCGTTCCAGGTCCTGGAAAGTCATGAAAAGCACTGAATCCAGTTTCCAGGGTTTTAGAAAGCTTCAGTTTGTGAAAGTGTTTAATGTGAGTCTGTGGTTATACCTGAACCAGAGAAGCAGGTAATCACCTGTCTGTCTCTCTCAGGTTTCCATCAGCAGTGCCATGTTCCTCCAGTAGAGGGCAGTAACAGTGTCAGTCCCTGGTTCTGTAGACGCTGTGTCTTCGCTCTGGCTGTCAGGGTAAATACACACACTGATACAGACACACACACACACACACACACACACACACACACTGACCACCTGTCTGTCTTCCCCCATACACACACACAGAAAGGAGGCGCTCTGAAGAAAGGTCCTATAGCCAAAGCTCTGTCCGCCATGAAGCAGGTCCTGCTCTACGACCTGGATTCTCTGGACTGGGACTCTCAGCACCGGACCAATCAGCAGCAGTGTTACTGTTACTGTGGAGGCCCTGGAGAGTAAGACCGACCAATCAGAGACAGTCTTATGTCGTCAGGTGTTGTGTGTTACATCACTGCTGATCATGTGACCTGTGTGTGTGCAGGTGGTACCTGAAGATGCTGCAGTGCTTCAGGTGTCAGCAGTGGTTCCATGAGGCCTGTACACAGTGTCTGCAGGAGTCCATGATGTTTGGAGACCGGTACGTCCTCTCACCTCCTCCTCTTCCTCACTCCTGACTCCTCCTGACCTCCCCTGTCCTCCTCCTCAGGTTCTACCTCTTCCTCTGTGCGGTCTGTAATAAAGGATCAGAGTACGTCCGTCGTCTCTCTCTCAGGTGGGTTGACCTGGTTCACCTGGTTCTCTACAACCTGTCCGTCAGCAGCAAGAAGAAATATTTTGAGCTCGATGAGATCCTGGCCTTTGTCTCCGCCAACTGGGACCACTTACAGCTCGGAAAGGTACCGAACTGGACTGACCTAAACCTGGACCTGGACTCTAATCCTGATTGTAACCAGTGTGTGTGTTTTTGTTTTTGTTGCAGCTGTCGAACACTCCTCCGGCAGAGAGGGGGCAGCACCTGTTGGATGCGCTGAACAAATACAAGAGCAAGTAAGACCCTCTCACCTGCAGCAGCTCATCTGGTTCCTCGGCCTCAGGTGTGTCATCACGACTCGTCTGGTTTCAGGTTTCTGTGCGGGAAGGAGATCAAGAAGAGGAAATGTATCTTTCGTCTGAGGACCAGAGTTCCCCCCAACCCCCCCTCCAAGCTGTTTCCTGAGCGCACTCAGAATGACGGGGGACGGGGCCGGAAGAAGGGTGTGGTCAGAAACAGGTAGTTCTTGTGGCTTACCTGGTGACTGTCTGACTGTCAGGTGAGAGTGTGGAGGGTAAACCTGTCTCATCTGTGTGCAGTGCTTCGGCGGAGAGGAAGAGGAGGAAGTCCAAGTGGCTCCTGGAGGACGCCATCCCCAACGTATGACTTCCTGTTTCTCTGATCATTTCCTGTGTGGTCATTTCAGAGTCGTAATGTTTCCTCTCTGTTGTAGAACGAGTTGTCCTGCAGCTGGACCTCCAACCACCACATGGCCAACATCTTCGACTTCACCCTGGATGAACTGCAGAGCCTCAAGAGGTGAGATCAACCAATCAATACGCCAGGTCTACTGATAATCATTAATCAGCTGATCAAGTAACAGCCTGATTCTCCTCCTCAGCACCTCCAGTAGAACCGTCAGCATCGATCAGGATTCCACTGACGCCTCCACCTCGGGCTCTGCTACGACCAGCGCCTCTTACCACTTCAGGTAACCAGTTAACCAACCCGTCCTCAGCTGTGACATCATCATCATCACTTCCTTCATGTAATTCAACCAATGAAAATCCTGTTTCCTGGTCCAACTTCTCTGAGTCTCTCCTGTTTTCCAGATGCTGCAGTGCTGTATTGTTTGAACAGATCTGAGTCCAAAAACTATTCAGTCATTCTTCTGCATCAGTTAGCAGCTAGCTAAGGTCGCCTGTTTTTAGCTCAGCTGGGTGAAGCTCGCTCGCTAACACCAGCTTTATTCATCTCAGCTGAGCAGAAAAGAACTGACAACTGAAACATGAAGATGTGGACTCATGGCAAGAGACACCCTGTAGGGGGTGTCCTAGTAGCTGAATGGTTAGGATGCGTACCACATGGGCCTTAGTAACCCTGAGCAGCTGGTCCCTGGATCGATTCCCAGTCCGGCCGGACCTTTACTGTGTGTCACTCCCTTACTAGGTGTTCTGCTGTCCTGTACAAATAAAACCCTGTAAAACTCAGAACTTACTTAGATTGCTAACGTTAGCTAGCTAACACTTTTACTAGCAGTTGCTGACATTACCTAGATTACCTAGCTAAAGTTAGCACCTACTAGTCCTACTAGTCTTTTTATACTCTCCTCAAAAATAGCAAAGATAGCTAGCTAGGATCATAACCAGTTTAACTACTGACCACATCATTCCCTGTAGAAAGACCGTGACCTTTGATTTCTGTTTCCTCAGGAGGAGGGTGGGCAGCAGGAAGAGGAAGTTACCCAGCAACAGCTACAGCCAGTGGGCCAATCGCAGCGAGGTGGGGGAGGAGCTTGGAGGGGAGGAGCTCTCTGGGATCCTGGAGGACCCAGAAGCCACAAACCATGCCCACCTGCCATCAGACTCCTCCCACTTCCTGTCTGACCCCTCCCAACTCCCCTCTGACTCCTCCCACCTCCACTCCTCCATCTCCTCGTATTTTGGTGTGGCAGGCAGACTGACCAATGGGGAGAGGTACCAGGTGTTAGCTCGCCGTGTCACTCCTCAGGGGACGGTCCAGTACCTGTTGGAGTGGGAGGGGACAACACCTTATTAGGACGTGGGCAGAGAGACACGGTTTAGACTTCCTGTGACGCTTTGAGACCTCCTCCTCCACTCACTCTGCTGATTGGTCCAAACCAGTCACAGTGATTTAGTGTGTTAGGCCACCTGACCGACCACCTGATCAAATTTCTTTGTTTTAAAGTTAATGTTTTTAAAAATACTTTTTCTCTGAAACAGAAATAAGTCAGAGGAACAATTTTATCAACAGGGTTTTCACAGTGAAGAGTTAGATTACACCTGTGTCCCCACAAGGTGAGTTTGGAGGAATAAGGTTTCAAAAGCTGATCATAATCCTGTAAAACAGTATTTAGTGAAAACAAAATGTTGAACTGCAGCCAAAGACCACACACACACACATACTCTTTCTCTCAGTAGTGTTACCTGTAGGGTCCAGGTGTGTGTGTCCTCAGTAGATTTTCTCTCTGCTCTGTTGAACCAAACGTTTCTTCTTCTTCTTTGTCTCTGGTTGTGAAACAGTCTGAGCCCCCCCCCCCCAAAAAAAAAAAAAGCTGTCAAACAGCTCGCTGCCTCACCTGTCCTCTCTGCTGCACCTCAGTTACTTCCTGTTCAGCAGCTTCTGATTTATTTAACCAACATATTCAGCACTTCATCTGAAGCACCTGCTCTGATCTGACCACGCCCCCTCTGTGACATCACAGCAGGTGTTTCTGTGAACTCTCTGAGTGGGTGTGGCCAGAGATCAGAGCATCTTTTACCTGTGAAGTTCCAATGAGATCTGAGTTTTTGTTTCCTTCCATAGATGTTTTATTCCAGTGAAACTAGAACCTGAAAAAACAGCTGTAATAATAATTAATCAATCAGTCAATCAGTAATAATAAATGAGTTCAGATGATCCTCTGGTTTGAGTTCAGAGGCTTCATCTAAAACCTGTTGCTGAGAAACAAAAACTACAAATCCCGGTGGACCTGAAGACTCAGTTTCCCAGAGTTCAGTGTTTCCTGTGTTTACCTTCAGAGTATTGATCTGTTTCAGCAGCCGGTCTCTTGCACTATCATCACATTCAGTATCTATGCAAACATCAAATTTAACTTCCAAACTGATAATCAATCACAGGCATTGATCAGTGATCAGGAGCCTTTTGCTGTTTAAAATAATAAATATTGACATACAGAGTTAGCTTGAAGCTAACACAGCCCATTGGTTTGAATGAGGAATGTTAACAGTTCTAATAGTGCTAACAGTCTCTGAGACGTTAAACTGTCACTCTGTCACTTTAAACCTGCAGCTCCTCCTTGCTGCCATGGTAACCACGCTCCTCTGCCATTGGTCTGTTGGATGGTTGTTTTGTTCATGTGACTGTTTGTATTTTTGCCTTTTTCTGTTGAGCTGACCAATCAGCTGCCAGCTTTCTCTGGAATAAAAAAAAACAACAACTGTTGTTTGACCTTTGACCTCCTGGTTTCTGTGCAAGTGTATGTGTGTGTGTTTGTGTGTGTGCGCAGCAGTGAGAGTGCAACAGGTGATAATCTGTTAATACAATTAAGGTGTTAAACGACATGTGAAGAACAATAACACATGGCAGTCAGATACTCAGGTGTTCAGGTACTGTCGTCCTGAGGGTCCCTGTAGACAGACAGACAGACAGATGAACTGACAATGTGACGAGTGACCAACAAACAGGTGAGACAAACTGCAGCTTTTACGGCTATGTAAGTTTACCTGTCTGTCTATTTATGACTTCCTGTCTTCGTGTCTCTGTGTTCGTCTTTCTTACTTCTCTCTCTCTCGCTCTCTCTCTCTTCACCTGTGTCACTGTTAAGGTGTCTTCTTACCTGTCTGTCTTTTGCTACCTGTCTGCCAGGTCTGTATGGAGACAAACAGGTAATTGATATCCCAGAATGCTGTTCTTCTCTCTGCCTGCCGCATAAAGGATCCTGTCACCATGGAGGAGCTGGTAAAACACCTGTCCAGGTGTCAGCACCTGGGCTGGATGAATGTGATTGGTGAGTTGGTGATTTACACCTGGATCAGCTGTTAGGTGACAGACAGAGGACCCAACAGACAGCTATGATGTTTACCTGTTCACCTGTAGCTCCGTCAAAACATCAAATTCAAAACAAGATGAAACAAAATGTCAGGGCCTTTAACCTGTCCACATCCTGACAGGTGAGTGGTTCAGGTCACAGGTTAAAAGGTAACAGGTGACAAGGTTTTTACAGACGAGGAGCTAGCACTGTTACTGTTTTCACTGTTACTATTAGCACTGTTGCTGTTAGCACTGTTACTGTTACTATTAGCACTGTTACTGTTAGCACTGTTAGCAGTGTTACTGTTAGCACTGTTACTATTAGCACTGTTAGCACTGTTGCTGTTAGCACTGTTACTGTTTTCACTGTTACTATTAACACTGTTACTGTTAGCACTGTTACTATTAGCACTGTTAGCACTGTTACTGTTACTATTAGCACTGTTACTGTTAGCACTGTTACTATTAGCACTGTTAGCAGTGTTACTGTTAGCACTGTTACTATTAGCACTGTTAGCACTGTTGCTGTTAGCACTGTTACTGTTTTCACTGTTACTATTAACACTGTTACTGTTAGCACTGTTACTATTAGCACTGTTAGCACTGTTACTGTTACTATTAGCACTGTTACTGTTAGCACTGTTACTATTAGCACTCTTAGCACTGTTACTGTGCTGTCATGTGACCGTGTTGTGACCGTGTCACAGAGTTGAAGAGCGCCTCCATCCATTGGCTGTCGTGTGGTCGGAGGGCGGAGCCTGACATCTGGAGTAAGATGTTTTGTATCCTGTCAGATTCACAGCTGCTGCTGCTCAACGACCTGGAGGTAACAACTTTGACCCCCCCCCCCCCCCCCATGGTTCCCACATATCTAATGTTCTTCACAATAAAAACCTGGTTATAAAGGGAAGAAAATACTTAATGTGAAAACAGTAAATTCTGACTCTGACACATACTGTGGTTACATCACTGTTACAAGTTCACCTCCCCTCTCCCCTTCCTCCTCCTCCTCCCCCTCCTTCTCCTTCTTTAGGTTCATCCTCTCCTCCTGGCAGAGAGGGCAGAGACTTGTACTGTCTGGTTGCTAAGATACACTCTCCATGTGACATCCGCTCCTCCTTGCCCCGCCCACAAAGGTGAGGAAGACGAGACGGCAGACGAAGAGGAAGACAGTCGGGTAGAGACAGACAGACAGATGGGTAGAGAGTAGAGACAGACAGACAGACAGACAGACAGGTGTGGACAGGTGTAGACAGACGGATGCAGACAATGGAGGTGGAGCCTGATGCTGAGTTCGAGGACCTGTGTGGTGAGAAACTCTGTTATTTTCAGCGTTTGTTTGTTTGCTGAGGGATTAGCTCGTCTGCTAATCTGACATGTCACAATATTAATCTGATAATCTGATATCTGAGGTCAGTCACCACGGCAACGTGACAACCACTGCTCTGCTCTGTTCACTGTAACCAAACCTACCATAACCAGCATCACCTGCTGACCCAGCTGAAGGTCAGAGGTCACAGTCAACTGTGTCACCTGGAAAATGGTGAGACAGTCCAAGTTCAGATCCAGGTCCAGGTTCAGATCCAGGATCAGGTTCAGGTTCAGGTCCAGACACATCAGAGTCTGTTTTTATGATTCAAAATAAACTTTATTAGTATTAAAACTAATCCACTGGCTGCTGCTAGTTGCCATGGTAGCAGCTGTCACCACCAGTTACCACAGCAACAGCTGCACAGCCAAGATGGCCGACCACTGGTTAGAAACTACAAACACTCCCATGATGCACTCTGTCTGTTCCCAGGTGCTCCAGAGAGAGGGTTGCGTCGACAGAGCATGCCCAGTGGCTCCGCCGTGGACACACCCACGGCCAGAGTGACGGTGAGTGCACACACACACACCTCCTCACAGCTGCACTCAGCCTGTTGTTTCCATGGTAACAGGAGCTGAGCTGCCATCAGCTGTGGATCAGCTGATTGGCTCCCCCCCGCAAGTTAAACGGTCTCTCAGTGAAATGTACTCTGAGTATAACAGTAAAAGTACTCATTACATGGTGAAAAGTAATCAGATTACATCACTAGAAGCTGCTCTGGAGGAGGAGGCATCTGATCATCATTAATGTGAAACATCACGTGTTTGTGAATCCACCTGATTGGCTCATTGATACCTGCGTGATTGATCAGGTGTTCCTAATAAAGTGCTCAGTCAGTGAAGTGTCCATCAGTTTTAAATCTGAACAAACTATTGATCCACAGAGATCTATAACTGATCAGGTTTTCTATGACAAGGCCTCGACCTTTGACCTCCTCCTCAGGGTTTCCTCGCGGAGGTTGAAGCAGTCTCTCCGTCGGACTCGGTCTCAGCCTAAACTCTCTCGTCACAGCAGCCTAAAGATCGACCACATCAGCTCCTCTGACACCAGGTAACACAAACACACGTTATTGACAATTAATCAATACGTTTTCCAGAATCTCGCAGGTGTTGTTTCAGCCTGAAACCTGGAGGGGTCACCTGGGTGGTGCTCTGTTTAAGACTCCTGAGCTCATCATAGGACTACAGATTATCTGGGGTTGCATTCAGAGAGATTCCCCCCTGGTGGTCAGGTGATCAGACACACCTGGTAAATCCAGACAGGTGGTGAAGGTGAACTGAGCCAGGTTCAGAGCCTCTACTGCTGAGGCAGCTGGGGAGAGACCAGAGAAGGTTTAGTATTACCTGTCGACAGGTGTGAGGGACAAGCCTCAGGTGTTGGACAAGTCCTGGTTCTTGTAGATGAGGTAGTTCTGCATAAAGGTACGAGCAGGTAAATCTGGAAGGTTTTCTGTGGAACATGATTGACCTGTTACAGGTGATGACAGGTGTTCAGATGATCACACTCTCACCATGTGATCCTGCTGCTTTAATGTCCATCACGTATATTCTGTTTGTCTACAGGAGAGGGAGCAGAGAGGAGGGGGGGTTAATCCCTGTATATGAACCCTACACAGTGACAATGGGTGAGGAGGGGGAGTGGATTAAATAAGAAAGGAGAGAGGGAGAGTAACAGTGACAGATGAGGAGAGAGGAGATAGGAGAGGAGAGGAGGAAGGAGAGGAAGTAGGGCACCCTCACTGCAGGGGAGGGGCAACTACTGACAGAGACTGAGGTCGAGTCACATAGAGAGACAGAGAGACAGAGAGAGAGAGAGAGAGCTGAAGCCGTGTAGCATCAGTAGCAGCAAGCTAACAGACAGACAGACAGACAGAGAGAGAGTGAGACGGGTCTTCAGCCTTTCGTCAGCATCAGGATCAGCAGGTTCTCCATCTTCTTTCTCCTCCTCCTCCTGTTCACTGCTGAGGGAGAACATGGATCCATAACCCCCCCGCACCTCCTCCTCCTCAGCATTCACGCAGAATGCTCGGTGAGTATCCTGCACCGATTCTCTGCACGCATTAACTGCCTTTGTCCTCTGAGTGTCTGAATAGATAAATGGGCTGCAGTGAAATTCTGCTGTGTGTGTGTGTGTGTGTGTGTGTGTGTGTGTGTGTGTGTGTGTGTGTGTGTGTGTGTGTGTGTGTGTGTGTGTGTTGGGGGGGGGGCTGCACGGTGGCATCTTCTACCTGATTTGCATGATCATGCATGCTGCATTCGACTGTGTGTGTGTGTGTGTGTGTTAGGGTTAGCCTGGCTGCCAGCTAGCCTGATATGTTAGCATGTGGCTAGGCTAGACACATGCTGTTAGCCAACATGTTTAGCTAAATAAGGTTAAGCAACAACACACACACACTCACACATAGACAGACACACACACTAACACAGACATCCCTGAAGAATTAGCATGGTAAGCCGCTAACATTAAGCAGCTTGTTAAGATAAAGAGAGATAACGAGCTAACAGAGGAACGACAGAATCTCTGCCAGATCATCCTGTGTGTGTGTGTGCGTATGTTCAGGGGTCAGAGGTCACTGTCGACCTCCTGTTGTGACTGATGAAGAGGTTTCATATCGTACTGAAAATGTTCTTCAAAACTTCTTAATCATCATGGAGCTGAACCCAAAGATCCAGAAACTGAACCTGTGGAGAACCTGCAGGACGAAGGAGGTCGGTCCTGTGTCGGTTGTAGGAGACAGGTGTAGGAGAAATTAGTTCCTGTGGTGGCGTTAAAATGATATTTCTCCAGTGTGTGTTCTAACAAAGAATTAAACGTCCTCATCTGTAAAAAGCAGAACAGGTTCAGGTTGCGGGTCGTTAAGCTCCTGTGGAGGAGCAGAGTTAATATTGAGGTGGGACTCTGGGTAATTACCTGAAAGCTGAAGCAGAGCTCATCAAAACATGAGTTGGTGTTTTGGGGGAAATAAATGAAGTAAACAGGAGACAGGTCTGTGGAGTTATCTTGGAGAAACCTGGACCAGGACTCCCTGAGGACCAGTACTAATCCTTCTCAACTAAAACAACTAGAATAAATTACCTTCTGATAGACAGATCAACATCCTGAGTCCAAGAATTAATATTAATGCATCTGACCCAGACGTGGTCCCTGAACCAGTTGAGAAACTCTCTTGGATGAATCTTGTGTTTCCTAAACTACAGAGAGAAACTGAGGAGAAGACTGAACCTTTCTTTCAAAATTAAGCTTTATATCTGTGATCATCACATCATCACAGACGACCTGATTATCAGCTTCTTAACTCTGACATTACAACCGATGAAAATCCTGTTTCCTGCTCCAACTTCTCTGAGTCTCTCCTGTTTCCAGATGTTGCAGTCCTGAGTTTGTGATGTCTGAACAGATCTGAGTCCAAAAACTGTTCAGTCTTTCTGCTGCTTCACTGTGACGAGGAAGAGGAGAGGAAATGACTGCAGCTGATAAGTTACAGGTTTTAAACCAATGAACAAAGAGTTTGACATCAGTGGGTGCTAACATTAGCCAGCTAACCTAGCTAACATTAGCACCCTCTGGTAAAAGCAGGTCCCCCTGATATCAGCTCTGGGTTTCTCAGGGTGTTTCTTGTGATCCACATCTTCATGTTTCAGTTGTCAGTCTTTTTTGTGCTGCTCGGCTAAGGAAATAAAAGCTGGTCTTAGCTAGCTATCTTCACCCAGCTAACATTAAAACAGACACCCTTAGCTAACAATTTTCACTACTTCTGGGCAGCAGAGAAAGATAAATAAAAAGAATATCAGGGGTACCTGCTTCTACCAGTGGGTGCTAACATTAGCTAGGTTAGCTAGGTTTTTAGGTAAAAAATTGGAGGGGAAAGGAAAGCAGTAAAATGACTCTGCATAGTTTTTGGACTCAGATCTGTTCAGACAACACAGACACAGCACTGCAGCATCTGGAAAACAGGAGACTCAGAGAACTGCTGATTCCAGCTCTCCCTCTGACTCAGTCCTCGACACTTTCCCAAGATTCCAAACTGCAGCCTGTATGCCAAAGAAGGAAGAGAAAAGACAGACTGAGCTTCAGGCCTCACCAGTCATTCAGTGGCTAACGTTAGCTTGTTAGCCTGTTAGCCTGTGGTCATCACTTAGCGCCTGTTTTGCATTTTGACTGAAATACTTTTCTCAGGGTTTTTCATGATTTTGTTACTGTCACAATACAACATAGAAACAAGTAGATTTTTGGTTATTAAGAATTAAACACATGTAGCATCAAGATAATTATGCACAGCAGCTAATACTGGAAAAACTGGAACTACTGGAGTTTAGACGTGATTACTGGAGGACAGGTCAGTTCACTCATAATAACACTGTGTGTGCGTGTGTGTGTGTATGTCAGGTGTGTGATGCGGCGGCTGCGTTGTGGTAGCCAGGAGTCGTTGCTAAGCGCCGGCTGTGTGTCGTCTCTGGAGCTCAGGATGGACCAATCAGTGATCATCAAACCGGTTCACTCCTCCCTGCTGGGACAGGACTACTGCTTCGAGGTTGCACATAACACACGCTCTTTAAACACCACAGTCTGACCCTTGTGTTTCTGTGGTGATGACCTCTGATCGCGTGTCTCCTAGGTAACGACCTCGACAGGCACCAAGTGTTTCTCGTGTCGTTCAGCGGCAGAGAGAGATAAATGGATGGAGAACCTGCGACGAGCTGTTCATCCCAACAAAGACAACAGCAGGAGGCTGGAGAACGTCTTGACGGTGTGGGTCATCGAGGCCAAAGATCTACCCGCCAAGAAAAGGTAGGGGGCGCCATGTCCACAGTTCGTCTCAGTGCATGTTACTCTGACATGTACAGATAGATGGCGCTACACCTGGAATCTGTAACTGTAGTATTTGTACGACAGGTACTTCTGCGAGCTGTGTCTGGACGACAGTCTTTACGCCCGGACGTCGTGTAAACTGAAAACCGACAACATATTCTGGGGAGAACGGTTCGACTTCAGCAGCCTGCCCTCCATCAGTGCCGTCACCCTCCACCTCTACAAAGACACCGACAGGAAGAGGAAGAAGGACAAGAGCAGCTACGTCGGGTTGGTCAATATCCCTGTCGCCATGGTGACCGGCAGGCAGCTGGTGGAGAAGTGGTACTCAGTGAGCACGCCCAGTACAAGCCGAGGTACGTCAAACGTTTATAATCTGAGAGTTCACGGAGAGATACCACGTCAATAACAACCACCTGTCGTGTTTCAGGTAAGTCGTCGGTGCCAACGGTGCGGATCAAAGCTCGGTACCAGAGCATCGTCATCCTGCCAATGGAGCAGTACAAAGAGTTTGCAGAGTACATCAGCTCCAACTACCTGCTGCTCTGTAACACGCTGGAGGCTTCCATCAGTCTGAGGGCAAAGGAGGAGCTGGCTGCTGCGCTCGTCCACATCCTGCACAGCACCGGAAAGGCAAAGGTAACCTTACCTGACCACATCTGACCACACCTGACCTCACCTCGCTACACCTGACCTCACCTCACTACACCTGACCTCACCTGACCACACCTGACCACATCTGACCATACCTGACCTCACCTCACTACACCTGACCTCACCTGACCTCACCTGACCACACCTGACCACATCTGACCATACCTGGCCTCACCTCACTACACCTGACCTCACCTGACCACACCTGATGACATCTCACAGACCCCACCCTCACCCTTGACCTTTGATCTCTGACTGCAGGACTTCCTGACAGACCTGATGATGTCAGAGGTGGACCGTTGCCGTGACAACGACCAGCTGATCTTCAGAGAGAACACGCTGGCAACAAAAAGCATTGAGGAATACCTGAAGCTGATTGGACAGAAGTACCTGCAGGATGCCCTCGGTACTGGTTATTTATCTCTAACTGTGATCAGTCAGTTCAGATACTTGTACCTGCAGAACTGAGCAGGTAAACTCAGGTGTTCCTCTCTCTGTTCAGGTGAGTTCATCAAAGCTCTGTACGAGTCTGATGAGAACTGTGAGGTCGACCCATCTCGCTGTTCAACCTCTGACCTTGCAGAGCATCAGGCCAACCTGAGGATGTGCTGCGAACTTGCCTTCTGCAAGATCCTTGACTCATACAGGTATGCACACCTTTACAGGTACGCACACCTTGATGGATGCACATGCAGGTTGTTAAACACCTCACCATCATATTGTCATATTGATACCAGAATACAACATCGTCCAAACAGGGTCTTCCCCCGTGAGCTGAAGGAGGTGTTTGCATCATGGCGACAGGAGTGCAGTAATCGAGGGCGGCCGGACATCAGCGAGCGCCTCATCAGCGCCTCGTTGTTCCTGCGCTTCCTGTGTCCAGCTGTGATGTCACCGTCTCTGTTCGACCTGATGCAGGAATACCCCGACGAGCGCACGGCGAGAACTTTAACCCTCATCGCCAAAGTCATCCAGAACCTTGCCAACTTCAGCAAGTAAGTCTGTGCTTTTACTGTGAAGGAGCAGGGGGCCTTTTACTTTGATTATTATGAAGCACTTTTTAAGTATTGGTATGTGTAGCTCTCTACCTGTAACCTGAACATGTCACCTGTTGGTTTACATGTTCCTGCAGGTTCGGCACTAAGGAGGAGTACATGCTGTTTATGAATGACTTCGTGGAGCGGCAGTGGAGCAGCATGCAGCGTTTCCTGCAGGAGATCTCAAACCCAGACGGACTGAACCACACCGCCGGCTTCGATGGATACATCGACCTCGGCAGAGAGCTGTCGAGTCTGCACACCCTGCTGACTGAGCTCGACCAGGTAACATACCTGACCAGGTAACACACCTGACCAGGTGAGCTTGTCAGTTTGTGAGATGATCTTCTTCCTGTTTTGAAATTTGATTTAACTTATTCAAACTTTTATTCTGAAAACACAGACTAATGTCGGTCTACAGGTGTGTCTCAGGTGTAGAGTCAGACCTGGATCTGATGTGGATCAGACTCAGACAACACACCTGAAATGCAGACTAATTATTACCTGTCTCTCTCTCTCCAGTCGTCCCTGTCGAAGCTCGGTCCTCTCCCTCGGATCCTCAGAGACGTGTCGGCGGCGCTGGCTAACCCAGGGGGGGTGGCTAATCCCGTTTCGTCTCCGGAGCCTCAGAGGGTGGTCCCCCCCCCCCCACTGTCACCACCCCCAATGTCCCCACCCCTCTCTCCCCCCCTGGCCACCTGTAATCCCTCCATCGGCCTGCAGGGTGGCGTCGGACTGGATGGAGGGTTAGCATCCTGTGTTTCTGTTAGCATTAACATCAGTATTCATCCATCAAACAACAGGCAGGTTCTTACTGATCACTCACTAATCAATTGATCAATTATCTGTGTGTGTGTGTGTGTGTGTGTGTGTGTGTGTGTAGTTTGGTGGATTTTACCAGACTTCCGTCTCCGACTCCAGAAAACAAAGATCTGTTTTTCGTCACAAAAGGATCCAGTCTGCAGCCTGCATCAGGTGACCTTTAACCTCTGATCTTTATCCAGTCAGATCTCCTGATCTCACTCTGTGACCTCTGACCCCTCCTAACTGTTGATGTCACTTCCTGTAGGCCTACAGGGCTCTCCCGCTCCAAGCTCTTCCTACTCGGAGCCTAATGAAAACGAGGCGGGGTTTGAAATGACCAATGACGGCAGGAGGGAGGGGCCAGAGCTGACCAACGAGAGCCGCAGCCTGTCCCTGGTCGACCTGCAGGACTCCTCCCCTAGCGACGGCCTCGACGATAGCCAGTGGCAGCGCAGGACGGGGCTCCTGCCCCTCTCCTTCCAGAACCCAGTGTATCACATGACCACCACGTCTCCACGGCAACCACAGCAGCAGACGGATGCCACGCCCTCGGACGGTTCGGCGGGGTCGCAGGGAAACGCCGACGACAGGATCGCCATGGCAACCAAACCAGCGTTTCTTACCCAGATGTCTGTGGGGCTGGGAGGGGGGGAAAGGGGGGACAGGACATCAGCCATGTCGAGCAGCAGCAGTGGAGAAGAATATTCCAGACGAGCTCTGTCTCTGACCGAGACACTGACAGGTACGACTCGACAGGTACGACTCGAACATATAACCCTGCCCCCCTCACTAACATCTGCTGTTGTTGCTCCGCCCCCTCAGGTAGCTCTGCCCCCCCTCGTCAGAACTCCTCAGGCCCTCAGAGACGCATCGATCAGCCTCCTCCCCCCAATTCTGCCCCTCCAGGACCTCCTCGAGGCCGGACACCTCCCAGCATGCTCAGCGGCGGAGGCTCCGCCTACCCTCCCCGCCCCGCCTCTGGCAGCATGTTGTCATCTAGCCCCGATTGGCCGAGCAGTGGCCAGTCACGTCTCAGACAAACATCGTCATCATCTAAAGGAGACAGCCCCGAGAAACAGCGACCTGCTGCCAAGGTAACTGGGCTGTAACCGCGGCAACCGGGGTCATTCTACCCTCTAAGCAGCGGTCAGTGTTATAGTAAAACCAGGTGTTACTAGTAGTAACTAGTGAAGTAACAGACTAACATTAATGAAGCAGCAGAGTTCGTTGCTATGGTGACACCATCAGTGTGTGTGTATGTGTGTGTGTGTGTGTGTGTGTGTGTGTGTGTGTGTGTGTGTGTGTGTGTGTGTGTGTGTTCAGGCTCCCTCTCCCTGTGCGTTGGACCGGACGGCCGCCTGGCTGCTCAACATGAACTCTGGCTCCTCCTATGGCGAAACGGAGGATGATCGCCATGACGATGCCCTTGTTGAGAAGGTGAGAGACGCTGGTTCTACTGGTTCTAATGGTTCTACTGGGTCTGACTCTCTGTGTGTGTGTGTGTGTGTGTAGTACCAGCAGGAGATTGCGTTGCTGCAGGAGAAGCTGCGAGTGGCGGCGCTGCGTCAGGAGGAGTGTGAAGCTCGTCTAATGGTCCAGGATCAGCAGAACCAGCGGATGCTGCAGGAATACCAGGTCTGTAACACACCTGATCTATCTGACAGAGGAGGGCTGTGGCTCACCTGTAGTGCTGAGCATGATCACATGACACAGCTGGACCAGTGGGAGTGTTTGTGTTTCAGGCTCGGCTGGAGGACACAGAGAGCAGACTGAGGAGGCTGCAGGACGACAAAGACCTGCAGATGAACAGCATCATTAGCAGGTACACCTGTCGGTCTGTACACCTGTCTGTCTGCACACCTGTCTGTCTGCACACCTGTCTGTTTGTACCTCTGTCTGTCTGCACACCTGTCTGTCTGTGCACCTGTCTGTCTGTACACCTGAGTGTCTGTACCTCTGTCTGTACACCTGTCTGTCTGCACACCTTTCTGTCTGTACCTCTGTCTGTCTGCACACCTGCCTGTTTGTACACCTGTCTGTCTGCACACCTGTGTGTTGTAGTTACCAGTCTCACCTGTCACCTGTCCAGGTTGATGGCTGTGGAGGAGGAGCTGAAGAAGGATCACTCTGACATGCAGGCTGTGGTCGACTCCAAACAGAAGATCATAGAGGCACAGGTCTGTTTACCTGTTACCTGTTACCTGCTTACCTGACAGTCTGACTAAACAGCTGCAGCCTCTGTTCTTGATGTAATTTGTTTGTTAAACGCGACTGAATGTATTCTATTGATTAAATATTGATGTTAACAGACTATCATTTGATCAATAATCAGTTTAGTTTATTTTCTCTAGCAGGTATTTAAAAAGAAGAACTTTGATAATCCAGAGTCTCTCTAGTGTCATGTGTCTGTAGTTGTTGCTGTTTGCCTTTAGAGGGCAACACAGGTCTGTCCCAGCACCCACAGATGTTCCTGAGTGGACAGGTGTGTCCAGGTGCTGCTGGTGATGAGTTTAGAAACATCTTTAAAGATGAAATCTGCCTCTGTCAAAGACTCAAAACACTTTCCCTGTCTCTCACCTGTCTCTCTCCCACCTGACTATCTCTCACCTGTACCTCTCTTATCTGTCTGGCTCTCACCTGTCTCTCTCTCAGGAGAAGAGAATAGCGAGTCTCGACGCGGCGAACACTCGTCTGATGGCGGCTCTGACTCAGCTGAAAGAGCGTTACGCTGTGACATCACAGAGGAATGGTCTGTCACCTAGCAACACGTCGTCGCTGCAGATCACAGAGAACGGGGAGTTCCGCAACTCTGGCAACTGTTGAGCAACCTGCTGCTGGGCTCTGATTGGCTGTGATTGCAGGGAGGGGGAGGGGCTTATTGCATGTAAGAGGAGGCTGGAGGTGGAACTAATTCATGGACCAACCAAGCAACTCTGTTGTAGATTCCACAGACCTGTCAAACAACCTTCACCTCCCACAGAGACAGATCTGACCTCTGACCTGACTCTGCCCCTCACTTCCTGTTTTTGTTTTGCATGCTTCCTCTGAACATTTAACATCATATCCTGTTTCCTGTTGGTACTTCCTGTTCAGAGCTGGAAACCTCCAACAACCAAACTGACCATAAGGTTCTGCTCCACCCCCCCCACCCCCCACCCTTTTACCTGGATAACCTGCACCTGTTTACCTCGATCACCCTCACCTGGGTCACCCCCACCTGTTTACCTACACAGCTCCACCTGTATGTGGTTCTGGTGGAGTCAGACCAATCTCCCTGTATCTGACTCTGATTTAACCCGGTCATATCTGACGGTCTCTCTGATGTCACGGCGCCCCATTGCTTGATGGGAGCTCAGAGCTGTTGTGGATATTTATCACGTTTAGGTTCTTTATGTTTCGATTGTGATTTAGAGGAGCAGCCATGTTTCAGATCAGCCTGTGTACAGAGATGGGTTCTGTTAGCCTAGCTTAGCACAAAGACTGAAAGCAGAGGGAAACTGTTAGCCCAGCTCCATGTGAATAGAACAAACTTTATCAGACTATGTGGATCTGTTGGCCGCTCTGGGCTTCCGTAGCGTTGAACATTAGTTGATCAGGGGTCGTTGACCTCCAGAGAGTTAGACGTTAGTTTGTGTTGTTTCAGAGATTCTACAGATTTTAATGTAAACATCAGATTTTATTGTTAAACAGTAAAAACTCTTTAAATTGTGATGAATAGTTTGTGAACACACACACACACACACGTCTGCTGTCCTCTACTGAACTCTGTCCTTTCTGTTGACTGTGGCTTCGTCTCTGTTCTTCTGTATTTATGAATCTTTTCATTGTTTCTCTTCTTGTTATTTATCAACATCAGTATTTATAAACAGAGAAGCTCCAATAAACTATTACACTATCAAACTGTTAGCATGGTGATGAGGTGCAACAAGCAACACACTGTAACATCACCATGACGATGACGGTGTCTGAAACACTGCTACTGCACAGACAGGTCAGACAGACAGGTGTGTAGTCAGACAGGTTTTATTTATTGCTCCACAGTAGTGAGACTCAGAGCTTCCTCATTATTTGTTAACAGGAAGTGAATGTCACAGGTGTCTGCTGAGGCACTCCAGTGGGTCGTTGGTCCAGTACTCATGGTTCCAGCCCAGGAACCAGCCGGTGAAGGTCGGTGGTTCGAATCCCTGTTTGATCGTCACTGTGGGGGTTCGGGGGTCTCTGTTGGCGGGGTCGCTCTCTATGTACCTGGCCGCTACACAGGAAACACAGTTAGCTGTTAGTATATTGGATCACCTGGATCACCTGGACCAGGCTCAGTCTGGAGGCCTCAGATACCTGGACCAGGTAGTTTAACCAGACGAGCTAATTCTTTAATAAAATGATGTCTGTGGTTTGCTGAGTCAGGTAAACCTCTGACGTTGGATTTCCTGTCTGTCTCACCTGACGCCGCCGCCTCCGACCCCTCCTCCTCACGAGCCTCGTTTCCGATCCAAACAAACACCTGCAGGAGGAAACAGGAAGTCGGAGATGATGGTGCCACAGGGGCTGGACCTGTAACCATGGTGGTAGCAGGAGAGACTCACCTGGTCCCAGGTGTCCAAGATCATGACATCATCAGGGGCAAGGTCATCCTGCGTCAGCTCACCTGGAACCTCCTCCATCTGAACACAGAGATCAAGCTTTAAAAGCCTGTATCACACTGAACCCAGAACCTGAGGGAAACCACCAGGACCAGACTCCAACACCCCAGAGACGACCACAACAACCCATTCAGTTCTGAGTCAAAATCTTGAACAGTCTGAAAACCACCTGCAGCTTCCTCCGAACAAACACTGCTCAGAAATGTCTCGAGAAACACGACAGAGGGCCCAAGGTGTTGACCTGGCCTCCAAACTGGATGATCTGGAACAAGTCGGATCCATGGAGGACCCCACAGGACCCAAAGGATCCACAGGACACCTCCTGACCCATGACACAGGTGCTGGATCAGATTGGAGTCAACCACAAAACAACTATCTAGCACACCAGCAACCAACCACCAGGACCAAACAACTAGTGAATTGGTTTAAGACAACCACTGTAACTACCAAATCTCTAACACCACCTTAAATTACTTCTAACTACTATCTAACTACTTCTAACTAGTTAACTCCCAACAACCTCCCAGGGTTTGGGTTAAGTTCACCCACCTCAGTAAACATTGAACACCTGAGTAACTGCTGTAAGAATGTTAGCAGCCACTTAGCAGGTCATTAGCAAGGAAGTGCTCTTTGCTAATTAGCACACATCAACTGTAAATGATTAGTTAGTTAGTGATTGTTAACCTGTGGTTTATTAACAAATAATTGTCACAGAGACACAGAAGCAGTCATGTGACCACATCATGTGACCAGCCCGACGAACCAGGAAGTTCCCGGTCTTGTTGGAGCAGGCGAATAGACGAGGAGGATGAGCCTCCATCTGGTTCTTCAGCCGGGGAGAGCAACAGTAGTCCTCCTGCCCCCCCAACGCATCCCAGAATGCATCTGTACACAAACACACAGTCAGGTTTGGATGGAGTCAAAGTTTAACAACATGGAGACTCCCCCATCACTCTCCCCCCTCACCTTCCTCCTCCCCCTCCTCCAGCGGTGTGGGGGTCACCTCCAGGATCCCGGCCAGATGTTCAGCTCCCTTCACTTCAGCTGAGCTGCTGCTCCTCCCCTTCCATATCCAAGATCCAGAGGGGGAGACCAGGACGAAGACATCACTGGAGTTCAGACTGGAGGAGGATGGATCCACCTGAGGAGAACAGAGGAGGGCTCAGACTGGTCTAACTGGTCTGAGGCTGGAATCAGAGTCTACATCCTGCAGTCTGATCCTGACTAACTCGGTCTCTGGTTCTCGTTTTCTCTCTCACCTCCACAGCTCTGGTGTCTTTCACTGGATTGGCTCGAACCTGGAAGAGACGGGTATCTGCCACCTCTGATTGGCCGCCTTCTCTGGAAGTCCCACCCTTGTACACCACCATTGGCTGGCCCGCAAACAGGCTCATGAGGTGGGCAGGCTCTTTTCCCTGAATCACTCGCACCTGTGGACAGGTAACAGCATGATGCCTTTGGTGTCAGATGATTAAAGTCTGAATGTGTTCACAGATCTGGGTCCAGTACCTGCACGGCGCTGCCTCTCAGTTCATCATCTGTCTGAACGGCCAAGATGGCTGATGCTCCAACCTCGTCCTGGCTAGACTCCGCCCCCTGCCTGCAGAGACAGAGATAAAATATGAAAAAGTTCACTTTCTCATAACAGGAAGTCAACACCAGGGGGAGCTGTGCGGAGGTCAGAGGTCAGAGCTGGGAGTGACGTCACCTCTGAGTTAATGGCGTTCCAGTTCACAGAGTCTTTACAGGTGCTTTGTCAGAGTTTAGACAACTTGATAACAGATCTGCTCCTGAAGAACACCTGAGCTGCTAACAACGCTCTACAAACAGCGTAGCAACATGTCCACAGATAAAACCTGAACAGTTCTCTGTGTCTGACTGACTTCATGTGAAACTAATGAGACTGAGCTGCTATAAACAGGAACATTAGCAGAGAGTTCTCTGCTGTTGATGTGAGGATTCTGATGTCAGGGTTGGTGGGGTTGCTCCGACTTCAGGAGGCGTTCAGGTTCAAACTTCTGACCAGAAACTCAGAAATTCAGACTTCAGAGAAGAACTTGAACACATCATTAGAGTCTGAGCCTGAGGGTGGTGCTAGAGGAGACACCAAAACACACCGAGTCCAGAACTGTAGATAACCATAACTGAACCCAGAACAGTCAGACCTGGTCCAAACCCTCTCACCTCAGGATCGACTTTAAAAAGTTAAACAGAACCTGACCTCAGCAGCTGAACAGGATGTCAGTTCTCACCACATGTAGATGATGTGACCCTGTCTGTCACGGTGTCGGTACTGATACTGGATGATGTAACTGTCTCCGCCATAGAACTGACCGAAGACTGACGGGTCCAACAGAACCTTCTCTGATCCCTCAATACGCCAGATCTGCAGACAGACAGGCAGAGAGAGAGACAGGTCAGACAGACAGGTAGAGAGACAGACAGGTGGACTCCCCCTCCTCACCTGTTTCTCTCCATCTCCTCGGTCCACCATCCCGTGCTGAGCTGCCATGGCCTCTGATTGGTGGAGCTGTGTCACATCAAATGGCACCTGTCCAATCAGAGTTCAGTTAGGTTTGGTACGGAAAACAGTTTGGTCCTGAACTCAATGCTGATTGGTTTATTGACTTACCTTCTTGATTTTTGCAATCTGATTGGTCACGTAGGCCGTTCCCATGCCGACGGTGTCGTCAGGGTCCCTCCATTCCTTAAAGTACTGTTTGAAGAGCGGAGTCTCCCCATGTTCAGGAAAGACCTGGACCTGAGGGGGACCACAGAGTCAGGGGGGCAGGTGTGTTCACCTGTGTGTGTGTGTGTGTGTGTGTGTGTGTGTGTGTGTGTGTGTGTGTGTGTGTGTGTGTGTGTGTGTTACCTGTGTGTGTGTTGGGTAGTTCATCTTGTGTATGAACTGCTCTGCGCTCTTCAGAACAGCATGACGCTCTTCAGAGTTAGCATCCTTACCTGCAGGAACAAGCACACACAGGTAAACAAACACACTCTCACACACAGGTAAACAAACACACACACAGAGTTTGAACCTTTCCAGACGAACACGTGTCCGTTGGCTCCGTTGTCAAGGATGAAACATTCGCTGGACTGCAAAGCATCCTGGGAGAATGGGTTCTGCTCTGCTACCATGGTAACCTCTATGTCCCCACCTGCGTTGGACACCTGAGGGACAGACAAGTAGACAGGTGAGGACTTCCTGCTGCTTTTTCACAATGTTGTCCTGGTGAGAAACAGCCTCCTCACCTTGTAGAGCTTCGCCATCTTCCTGTTGGAGGCGTCCATCTTGGTGTCATCATGGTGAACTTCAGGAAGCTCCGGCTTCTCCCCAAGGACCTGAGCACAGAGGTCAGAGATCAGCAGGAAGAACAACAGGCCTCCTCTGTAGTGTTGTTCTTTACCTGAGGAGACTGTATCTACACACTCTGATCAGTAGGAGGCGCTTCGCACCAATAACCACAGAAGAAGAACAGTTCAGTCTTCTTCTGGGGGTTGTTTTTACACCTGATGAGAACCTGAACTGCATTTGAGACCAACTCTCCATGTGGACCTGGGTCTGATCCTGGGTAAACAAACCAACTGAACTGTTTTAAAGATACACAGTAAGTTGTTGTTCAGGTCATGTGACGTGTCATGTCATCACCTCCAGCATCCTGTCTGGCTCTGCCCCCTCATCACAGATCAGCAGCTTGGCCCGCCCACACCGCTCATTGTCACGGATACCCTTTGACACCTGTCAGCCAATCAATCAATCAGCTCTGAAATGTCACTGAATAATGATGATGTCATTAGGTGATGTCACCACTCACCATCGTGGCCTTCAGCTTCTCAAAGTGGTTGCTATGGGAACCAGACCACTGGATGATTTCCTGTAGAGAGAGAGAGAGACAGGTTCAGAGCTGTCTACCTGTCTCCCCTCTCTACCTGCCTCACCTCTCTACCTGTCTCCCCTCTCTACCTGCCTCACCTCTCCCAGGTCCAGGATGAAACTGTCGCCCTGGTTGAAACTCTCCCAGGTGACAGGAACCTCTGTCGCCCTGACAACGCGTCGACCTTTGACCAGCAGCAGCCTCTGCACGTCCTTGTCGTTGGTCATCACATGTTTGAACCCTGAGGCCACGCCCCCTTTCTGAGGACAGACAGGAAGTGATGTCATCAGTGACAGGAAGAGAAGGCCCTGCTGTATTACAGCTGGTACAGGTGGTACAGGTACCATGTATTTCAGCCCAGATTTGAAGTACCCTGTGAAGGTACTGGACTCATGGCCCTGGACTTCACGGTACTGGACTGGCGCCCCTTGCAGGAAGTCATCCATCTGGACTGTAAAGATGGTTGCCGCTCCACTCTCATCCTGAGAACACTCTGAACCTGAAGACCGACCGACCAATCACAGAGCAGAACCACAGTCACACCTGTGTCAACCATGGAGGTATTATCAAGTACTGAAACTATGGACAGTAGTAGTACTATGTTACAGAGGGTGATGTGTCCAAGTTGTGGCTCCAAGTAAAGTCGGTGATTGTAACTGTTCATCAGGTAAATGGACTGTAAATGGACTGTACTTATATAGCGCTTTTCTAGTCTTTTCGACCACTCAAAGCGCTTCACACTACAGATCACATTCACCCCATTCACACACATTTTGTTCTATATATATAAGTGCTTTATATATAACACATACACACACATTCACACATACACACACATCGGAGGCAATTTGGGGTTCAGGATACTTCGGCACACGGACTGGAGGAGCCGGGAATCGAACCACCGACCTTCTGATTGGTGGGCGACTGCTCTACCTCCTGAGCCACAGCCGCCCCCGCGCCCGTAGATTCAGTTAAATTCATCCATTCATCATCTGTGCTGCTGCTCCATTAAGGGACGCAGGGGAGCTGAGCCCATCCCAGCTGTGACTGGGCAAGAGGCGGGGTTCACCCTATACGGATCACCAGTTCATCACAGGACCAACACAAAAAAAAAAAACAGAACCTTCTTGCTGCGAGGCAACAATGCTAACCACTGCACCCCCATGCTGCCCTCAGTTAATTAATTTCTAATTTATTCTATTTAATTTATATCTAATTTTCTTTGTCTTTATGTAGATGATGCTGTTATTTACAAGGCAGCTACTACAGGTGTAGCAGTATTAGTACAGGGTGTACTGCAGTACCTTGCCAGTAGTGCAGGTCGTACTGCAGGGTTTCTCTGCCAGTCGCAGTGCTGTGGAGAACCAGGTAAGCGTCTCCACTGTAGAACCCTCCATACAGACTCTCAGGTACAGGAACCAATGCCAAGTTCTCCACCCGCCACACCTGAAGCCCGGCCCTCTGACCTGCGTATTCAAACTCTGGGTCGTACACCATGATGTCACCTGTAGGGGCGGAGACATAGAAAAAAACCATCATGATGTCACCTGTAGGGGGCGGAGCCACATTTAAAAAAAAAACATAGAAGGCCATAGAAGAACATCTGAACCTCAGCTGTAAGTTACAACTTTTGAAATATAAATTATTCTTTAGTCTAAATCATGACTCTGTATAAATTAAAACTTAAAAAAATAAAGGTATGAAATGTTTCTGTGAGTTCTTCTGTGAGCCTCAGAGACAAAGTGAGTGACTCATCTTCTCCAACAAAACATCTTTGCTGCAGCTCAGAGAAGCAGGAAGTGACTCGCCCTCTCTGACAGCCGACACCTGGAGGCTGTTTGAGTCATTTAAACTGTTTCAAAGCACAAAGACACCAGAAAACACTCAAAAACCCCACAGACAGTAAACGTCTCACTGGATACTTCAGGTTCAGGTTTATAAAAGACCAAAGACGTTAAACTGAGTCTGAACAGAAACTGATGATGAAAAGTTTCAGTCTGTTCCACTTGTTTCAGACTGCACAAAGACAGAGTCTAGACCTGGACCTGGACCTGGACCTGAGCTAGGACATGAATCTGAGTCTGGACCAGGACCTGGACACTTAGAGCCCAAACCAGGACTTGATCCATTGAAACTCAGACTGATTTAAAACCATTTGAAGTGAATTAAAGAGGAAACTCACCGAGTGTTTGTTGGACACTGTGTTCAAGCTGCTGCAGACAAACGAAGACTGAGCTCCACCTGAGACACTGTGGGAGGAGCTGCAGGTAACTTTACCTGTCCAACCCCCTCCCCACCTCACCCCCTCCTCCCTCTCTTATCTGCAGCAGAGCGACCGCACCCAACTCATCCACAATCAGCAGATCCACAGATGCTGAAAGCACAGACGCATTTAACAAAGCTCCTTCATCAGTCAATAACATTAAACTTTAATATTCAGCTTCAGGAAAACCTCCTCAGATGTTTAACATTTTAGGATTGTTGTATTTATTTTAAATTGTCAGTAAATGAAACAGTTGTAAACATCTCAGTCTTTAACCTGATGAAAACGTCTGCAGCTTCAGTAAGTGTGAACATGTTAAACATGTTAAACTATTCAGATGTAAAACAGCAGGAAGGGAAATGAGATGATGAGGATCTGCTGCTGGAAACAGTCTGCTGTTTCCTCTTTTTCTAACAGTCCATTTATTAATGTAACAGCATTTATATTCCACTGTGTAGAATCATTTAAAATCATTTACTTTATAAACCTTTCATGTCATTAAATTCATCACTATATTTACATAAATAATTCTATGTTATTATTATTCTATAATATTCTGTCAACACGTTACATCACGTTACAGGGCTGGTAATAGAGTATTTTTCAGTTTAGATTTTTTTTTAAAATCTCTATATTCATTAACGAAGCTCTTATTCAGAAATATTTTTAACAAGATCCTGGCTGTGTTTTATTTTGAAAGTCCATTCCGGATGTGTACTATCTCGGTGTCGTAGCTTGACGCAAGTCAGCTGTTAGTTAACTTGTCAACATGTCGCAGTAAACCGGTAACTAACCGGGTGTAACCGGGTTAACGGGCGGTCGGTGTCAGTGGGTTTTTGGCGGAAGAATGGAGACGTTTAGTAAGCTAACCAGGATGCTGCTCCACGCGCTGGAGACGGTGAGTTAGCTTCAGTTAGCTCTGTTAGCTTCAGTTAGCTCTGTTAGCTTCAGTTAGCCTCTGTCCAGAGTAAAAAGTCAGAGAGGAGGAGCGGGGACTGTCTGACTTTCTCTCTCTGTGAGGACCGAGGGGATAAATACACAGATTAACATCAAAACTAAATTTAGTTTGTAACAAGAGACACAGGTTAGCCTGCTGTCTGTCTGTCTACCTGTCTCACTGTCTGACCTGACTCACCTGTCAGAGGGAGCCCACAGTGGACCTGTTGGATTCCTTCGTGGATCACTGGAAATCAATAACCAACTATTACATCGAGACCACAGGTGAACCCTCCACCTCAGACTGTAATCTACCTGTGTTTGATCATCCAATCAGACTGACCTGTGTGTGTGTGTGTGTGTGTGTGTGTGTGTAGATGACAGTCGTCCTGTCAGACAGACAGAGATCCCCTGGCGTCTCAGACAGATGTTGGACATCCTGGTGTATGAGGAGAAACAGCAGGTAACATACACACACCTGAACACACATCTGAACACATATTGATAAACTAATGTATTGATTGGCTGATGTATTGACAATTGATGGAGGGGGTGGAGGAGACTGGGGCGTGTCTGGAGTATCTGCTGCAGCACAAACTGTTGGAGACTCTGTGCACTCTGGGAAAAGCTCAGGTAACACGTCACATGTTTGAGTCACCTTTATTGTCCACAATGTTCACAGCATGCTGAACAGGTAATCTTCCTTCTCCTCCTCCTCCTCAGTATCCACCGGGGATGTCTCAGCAGGTCCTGCTCTTCTTCTGTAAGTTCTTGTCTCAGATGCAGAGACCTGTGCTGCACCTGGTGAACGTCTACAGACCTGTGCAGGTAAACACTGACACACCAGGTGAGAGAGTAAAGATAAAACCCACCTGATCATTCCACATTCCACCAGAACTGAAATATGACCTATGAGGCTCTGTCTGTGCTGATGATGTCACTGTGACATCACCTCTGCTCCGCCCCTTCAGAAGCTGATTCGTCTCTGTGCACTTCCTGGTTCCCAAACAGAGAAGGAGGAAGCTCAGTTCCTATTGGTCATCTGCTCCAGAATCAAACAGGATCCAGACACACTCAGACACGTCTTAGAGGTAACCAGCAGCTAACCAGCTTAGTTAACAACTGCTGATCCAAACTAATCACTAACTAAACTCCTTACTAACCAGTTACTTAGTCTCTACAGTCTTAACCTCTCTACCTGCTCCACCAGTAGCAGCTGTTAACTAACACTGGCTGATTGGTTAGTCACATTAACCCAGTTAATGATTGATCAGGTGACCAGGACCTGCTGCAGGTCATGTGACCACCTGTTTCTGTGTCATCAGATTTTGGACCAACCAGCAGCCAGGACTCCAGCCTCTGACCAATCGCAGCTCAGCACACAAGCCTCCAATCACAGGACAGAGACGCCACCATCCTCCAGCCAATCAGATTCATGCAGCTCCAGTCTCGTCCAATCAGAATCGTCTGCTTCCAGCCCCATCCAATCAGAGAGCAGTCTACTGTCAGCCTTGCTGCAGCTCACCAAAAGTCAGGTCAGTGGTTGGAGAGTGATTCAATCAGCTGATCAGATGTATTGATGACAGTATTGATAGTTACCTTTGGTCTCCACAGAGGGGCTCGGTGAGTCTGAAGGCCTACGAGAGTCTCCTGCTGGTCTCTGGACTCCAGTCTGGATCCTCAGGGGAGACTCTGACCCACCACACCCAGCTGGGGGAGCTGCTGGCTGGGAGGCTGCTGGAGCTCTACTCCCTGCTGCCTATGGAGAGTCTGGATCCTGGACTGGTTCAGAGCTGGCCCCCCACCACCTGGAGGTAACACACATACACAGCAGTACACTGTGTATCAGTATACTGTGTACTACAGTAGTATTAATATGTACCACAGTAGTACTGTAGTATTCCTCTGTCCCATCAGTTCTCAGTTCTCTCGCCGTAGCTCTGATCTCAGGTCAGAGTCTCCTGCCTCTGATCATGTGACCAACTTCTTCTCCTGGTTTGACTTCCTGGATCACCTGATGAGAGAAGCTCCACAGGTAAACACATCTGTCCACACTGATCCTCACTAACAGAGACAACCTGAGAATAATAGCACCAGCTCCACCTCTCTGTTGCTCAGATAACTGATACACACCTGTCTTTAACACCTGTGCTGATGTATGTGCAGGTATTGTCAGTGAAGTTGGCTCAGTGTGTTCGTCAGGTGTGGCTGTCAAACGTTCTCCAGCCTCAGCTGCTGCACACGTAAGTTTACACTGTCTCAGAGAGAAACTCTGGTTCTTGTTCAGGCGGACTGTGTGAACAGGTTTGATACAGGTGTGAACAGGTGTGTTGTCCTGTTGATCCACAGGTGTGAGCAGATGGTCCTGGTCTCCACTTCGGTCCTGTGTGCGGCCGTCAGACTGGTCCAGTCCTTGTCTTTGTTGGATCAGCTGGTTCATTTCCTGTTGAGGACAGAGTCTCTGTCTCACCTGCTGCTGCAGCGCTGCGACCACATCTCAGACCAGGTGAGTCCAGGTGAAGTGACCTGAACTGAGCCTTATGTTCTTCACCTGGTTCGAAGGGAAAGGTGTCGGGGAGTAAATATGATCAGCTTATTAGGAACACCCAGACTGATCCACAGGTGTTTCTCAGAGACCATGTCACCCCCCATTCCCCCACCCCACCTGTGTGTCCTCAGATCAGTATGGCGTCTCTGTCTCTGGTGGAGGAGTTACTACAGAAGCCTCACAGAGACATTCTGGATGTGTTGGTGCTGGGTTTCCTGCAGAGTCGTAGTTATCTGTCTCCACCTGCTGCAGGTGTGGATGACAGACACACAGAGGTCAATGAGACCGGAGAGTGAGTCCACCTGTAAAGCTAAAATTAGCTTAGCATTAGCCTAGCATTGTATATGTAGTGTTTACAGTAGCTGTGGTCTGAGGTAAGAGTCTCCTGTGTTTCAGCAGTGATCTGGAGGAGGACCCATTCTTCTCTGACAGCCTGTTCCCTGACACTCAGCTCCTTCCTCCTCCTCCTCTCTCCTCCTCTGCTCCTCCTCCTCCCTCTGGCCTGGGATCAGCTGCTGATGTCATTAACAGGTAACCACCACTCCACACCTGCACCTGGGTTTCACCTGAACATGAACAGCAGCCAAGGTTTTGGGTGGCTGTGGCTCAAGAGGTAGAAGGTTGGTGGTTCGATTCCCCGGCTCCTCCAGTGTCCTTGGACAAGATACTGAGCTCTGATGTGTGTCATCGGTGTGTGAATGTGTTAGAAAGCTTTGTATGTTCAGAGCAAGTGCTGTGTTAATGTGTGTAAATGTGACCTGTGAGTCGAGTGCAGGTTCAGTTACTGATCTGTTAACTCCTGACAGTGACCCCCTCCTCCCTTTCCTCCTCCTCCTCCTCCTGTCACTGAGGAGTTAAACAGGAAGTGCTTTGTTTACTTTAACTGTGATTGGCTGAGACACCATGAGCCAATCACATGCTTTCACTTCTCACTGAAGATTAATGAGACCCTGTGTGTGTGTGTGTGTGTGTGTGTGTGTGTGTGTGTGTGTGTGTGTGTGTGTGTGTGTGTGTGTGTAGTTTCCTGTGTTTAGTTCCTGTTCAGGTGCGATCAGCTCAGCTGCTACAGGAGGGAGGATACGAGTCGTACGTTCACGATGCCCACACACTGGTCAGCACACACACACTCACACACACAGACCTGTGTTTGTATTTCTATCTTTGTGAGGACACAGGTCTAACACTCCTCCTTCTCCTCCAGGTGACCGAGTGTCAGTCTCTCTCTCTGTCCTGGGATTGGCCGATCAGTCTCCTTCCTCCCTCCTCCTCAGGTGAGGGGGAGGAGTTCTTTGAGGGTCACTTGTTCAAAGTTCTGTTTGACCGACTGGGACGCATTCTGGAGCAGGTATACACACCTGTCTGACCTCAAACACACCTGTCCTGTCTGATGACTCTTTGTGATAACTCGTAATTACTTGTAATAACTTGTTGTAATGACTCATAATGACCGTAATGACCTGTGTGATAACTTATAATGACTCATTGTGATGACTCGGTGTAATAACTCATGATGACTCGTTGTAATGACTCGTGATGATTTATGTGATGACTCATAATGACTCAGTGTGATGACTCGTTGTGGTGACTCCTTGTAATGACTTGGTGTGATGACTCATAATCACTTGTTGTAATGACTCGTGATGCTTTCAGCCATACGAGTTGAACCTGCAGCTGACGGCCGTTCTCTCCAGACTCTCAGCCTTCAGCCACCCACTGCTGCACGAATACCTGCTCAACCCGTACATACACCTGTCTCGCTGCTCCAGGTCGCTGTTCTCCGTCCTCATCAGGGTGAGTTACAGAGAGAGACAGACAGAGACAGAGAGAGAGACAGGTGTTTATCAGAGCAGGTATCAGTCTGTCTCTCTTCTAATATAAAACTGTGATGTTTGATCCAGTGTTGTATATAACTCACCTGTCTGTCTCACCTGTCTGTCTCTCAGGTGATGGGGGAGTTGATGCAGAGGATCCAGCAGATTTCCAACCTGACAGACAGACTGCTGAACACCAGGAGACACCTGCTGGGACTGAACCACAACACTGGGTAAATATCTGTCTATCTACCTGTCTATCTGGTGGATTTACATCAGGGCAGGGGGCGGGGGTGTCATAGGTACTACGTCATGTTATCTGAGTTTACCTGGTTCACCTGTGGATTCTCAGGCTGGAACACCTGACCCTTCTGAGAGGAGTGATCGTCCTTGAGGAGTTCTGTAAGGAGCTCGCTGCCATCGCCTTTGTCAAACTGCCCCTGGACCAGAACTGACTCACCTGGACTGGTGATGAGTCATCTGGACCACCTGGGGCAGGTACTTCTGTGTAACTGGTACTGGTATAGACTGACTGAAGTGGGACAGGTACACAGGTGTGTGTATCTACAGGTAAACTCCTCAACACTAAACATGAAGCAGCACAAACAAACATGGAGGACGACTCCACCGACATCTTTTACTACCAACACGATGATGAGACAAGTTCAGAGGTTTCACCTGCAGGACTCAGGAACAGACCCAGTCCTCAGACCTGAACCAGAACCTGCAGGGTCCTCAACTCAGCTTCATCCTGATTCTACTGCAGCTTCATTATATCATCAGGGTTCAACTGTGACATCACTCTGCCATCATGACGTCAGGTGTTTTTTATTCTACTTCCTGATTCTACTCTGTGACTCCAGAGAGAGGGTCTGGTTTGGTCCTGGTCTGAGAGGGGTCACTGCCAGGACTGCAGCAGGTTCTGATACTTAGACCTGGTCTGAGGGGGGTCAGGTTCTGGATGACTTGTCACTGATGAGAAAATAATTTTTATTACGTTTCTACTGTTTTTATTTTCACTAAAATACAAAAAGATTATTTAAGATATTTAAGTGCAATTCAACAGTTTTATCCCAAAGACTGATGAACAAATGAACAGATGAATGGATGAACGGGTGAATGGATGAACAGATGGATGGAATGGATGATTAATAATCCAATTGAAATGCCACTGTGAGGAGTTTCAGCCAAACTTTCTGCCTTCAGAAACTTTTCTCTTGTGTTGTTTCCTCGTTCAAAACATCCAACTTTATTGTTCAGCTCCTGATGAACAGAGCAGGTTTTAAAGAAGAAAATATATTTATCTGCAGAACGTAGAGACGATAAAATGTGGGAAAACACTGTGAAACAAACCAAAGTAAATAATAATATTAATAATACTAAATATAAAATATGAATTAAGGTTTTTTCTGATGCTTCATTTTAAACACATTTATCTGAGTTTGAGTTTTAAATAAAGTTCTGACAGTTTGAACAAAGTGAAAATAAACAACTAGCTGATGTTTGTTTACTGTTTGTGTTTATGCCCGGTGGTTGTCTGACTGCTGATTGGCCGGCATTTAAAGACTTTTATCTTCAATCATCAGTTTGAATCTGTAAATGTCTATCGTTTGTATAAAAACTTTATTTAATCAGGTCAGTGTTGTTGATGTACTGTAGTTTCACAAACAAAACATTTCTGTGTGTTGTTTTCAGTCCCACTTTATTTTTAGTTTAATAAGTTTAAATTCTCTTCAGCGCCTCCTGAGTTTGCGACGTTGAACAGCAGCTCTGCCCCCCCCCCCGTTCCAGGTGTCATCTGCTGCAGTTAAACACCAACACACCGGAAGACAGGCCTTTAGCTTTCACAATAAAGGTAGAGGAAGTGCAGGTTTTTTACTCCGTCAAACCACTCATTTATTTTTGGTTGAGCGGCTACACACGGGTTTTATTTTGAAAGTCCGTACCGGATGTGTGTGTGTGTGTGTGTGTGTGTGTGTGTGTGTGTGTGTGTGTGTGTGTGTGTGTGTGTGTTCCGGTGTGATGCGGACTGGTCCCTCCCTTCAGCGGAGCAGAGGAGGAGGAGGAGGAGCGGGAGCTGAAGGTCACAGCTGGAGGAGCATCATCACCAGAACCTTCATCCACTGATATCAGACCGATAATCGATCAGCTGATCGGATCCATCAGCCCCTCGAGGAGCGGGACCGCGCCGTGAGACCGGAGCGACAGACAGATCAGCTGCAGCATCACCGCCTGTCTCCCCCCTCGCCTCCATCACCAGCCTCCACCTGTCTCTCCGCTCCTCCGCCTGTCTGTCTCTCCGCCCGTCTCTCCGCCATGGGGAACCGGGGGATGGAGGAGCTCATCCCGCTGGTGAACCAGCTACAGGACGCCTTCTCCTCCATCGGCCAGAACGCCAACCTCGACCTGCCGCAGATCGCGGTGGTAGGCGGGCAGAGCGCCGGGAAGAGCTCGGTGCTGGAGAACTTCGTGGGCAAGTGAGTACACCTGTGTGTCTGTCTACCTGTGGGTCCGGTTCGGTCCGGTCTCCCTGGTCACAGGGAGTCTTAGAGCCGCTGTCAGAGGGAGACGCCTGGCTGACTGCAGGCCGGCTGACCCGCTGAATAAATCCAGAACCTGAGACTGTTCAGTCATAAATGTTAGATTATATAATATATAACGGTACTCACGCGTTCTCAGGTTAAATTATATAATATATACATTTATTTATATTTAATATTTTATGGTTGATGATGTTAAACATCACAGAGAGCTGAGATTAAACATTAAAGATATTTCTGTGTTAATATTAATATTATTGTTCTCTCAGTTTATTCAGGAATATTATAGTTTTACATAAAAACAATAAAATATCAGATAAACAATAAAGCATGCAACAGAGTTATAGTCAAATATCAAATATCAGACCAGATACGACCCACAGGAGCGTACCTTCGTTGTCATGGTGACACAGTTCGAAACACATGGTTGAATATCAGTTTGGGAAGTAATGGTGCGTTCCAGTTCTACTCAGTTCAGTTCCTGGTCAGAAGTTTGAATCTGAACGCCTCCTTAAGTCAGAGCAACCCCACCAACCCTGACATCAGAATCCAAGATGGCTGCTCCTCATCAACAGCAGTGAACTCTCTGCTAATGTTCCTGTTTATAGCAGCTCAGTCTCATTAGTTTCAGTCAGACACAGAGAACTGTTCAGGTTTTATCTGTGGACATGTTGCTACGCTGTTTGTAGAGCGATGTTAGCAACTGTTGCTAACAACAGCTAGTTTGAGATACATCTGAATCAGTTCACCTTCATGAGCTGAGCTCTGCGGTAAATGTAGCGACAAAGATGCTAAGCGCTTGTAAACGCCCCTGATGAAGTCATAGAAACTTCCTGTGATTTCATTTTGAAAGAGCAACAGCCAATGAGGGAGCTCCACCCCTCAGCTGACCGACCAATCACGTTACAGCCTTGTCACTCCTCTGCGAAGTAAAAGTTTGAAGCTGCAGTAACACGTTTGACAGATGGCGACACTGAGGACGGTCAGTGCCTCCTACAGGCTGTCACTACCAACCACAGTCTGACTGCAGGGTCTGTTTCAGTCTTTATTCTGTGAAGAAATTATTTTCCAGATGTTTCCACTGTATAAAAATACATTTATTGATCTATTATTGATTATTTATGTTTACTGTGATCAGTTTGACTTTGGTTGTTGCCGACTTTAAATTTAAACTCTGGTAAATGAGGTGAGACCTCAGGATGTTCTGTTGACTCTGATGTTTGTTGTCAGGCTGGTGAAGACCAGAGGACCAGCTTGTCCCTGCTGGTCCCTGCTGGTCCTGGTTGGTGACCCAGTCTGAGTATGATGATGGCAGATGTTGTTTTGGTCTCTGAGGTCTGTAGTTTGATTGGCTGAATATTTTTATCTTCCTCCTCAGCCCGAGGATGAGGAGTCTCTCTCTCTCTCTCTCTCTCTCTCACTCTCTCTCTGTCTCTTTCTCTCTCTCTCTCTCTCTCTCTGCCCTCTCATTGGTCAGTGTTGGTCATGTGACTCAGCAGGGTTTTCGTTGAACCAGCATCGCATGACAATAACAGCGTGATGTGTGTGTGAGTGTGTGCTGACTGCAGGGAATCAGACACTGCAGCCCTGCAACACACACACACATACACACACACACACACACTGTGAGGATGTCGTGACAACGTTTCTCCTCAAGCTGCAGAGTCAGTGTGAAGGATTCACATCATATATACAGAACAGAACACAGTAGAGCAGAGTAGAGCAGAACAGAGTAAATAGAATCACGATCAGGACTCTGGAGGCTCCTGCTGTTTGTCGATGAGACTCTGATTCTGAATCAGCTCAGAAATACAGGAACTAAAAACATTTGGATGTATGTTTCCTCTCAGGCTCCGCCCACGCTGATGTGTATCCTTCACCCGATTGGTCACACTCTGATCACATGAGGCACATCAGTCTAGCCTTGACTCTCAGTGGTAAATGTAACATGGAGAATGTCTTTGTCAGCTGCTGCTGTTCTGTTACATTTAGCTTGTAGTATTTTCTCTAACCAAACAACTGCAGAGTTGACAATCTACTTCCTGTTTACACTGATTGTCGCCTCATGTCCTCACTACGCTGCCTGTAACCAGAGTACCCTGACTGTCCACAGTCCAACACATTCACACACTTGCCTGACACCAGGTCCATGTTGATCTGGTCTCATTAATAAACTCTGAAACTGGTCTTTATTAACTCTGCTGTCCTCCTCCTCCTCCACTCAGAGACTTCCTGCCTCGTGGTTCAGGTATCGTCACTCGGCGCCCCCTGGTGCTGCAGCTTATCAACTGTCCCACAGGTGAGACACAAACGATGAACGGTCCTCAGACTGGACCTGTTGGTTGTGCTTTGCTGACGCAGGTTTGTCCTCCTGTGATCAGAGTATGCTGAGTTCCTGCACTGCAAAGGAAAGAAGTTCACCGACTTCGATGAAGTTCGTCAGGAGATCGAAGCTGAAACTGATCGAGTGACTGGACACAACAAAGGAATCAGTCCGGTCCCCATAAACCTGAGAGTGTACTCCCCCAACGGTAACGCACTGATACACACTGATAAACACTGATACACAGACACACACTGATACACAGACACACACTGATACACACTGATACACCTTGTTCAGAACCAGTGGATGGTGTGTTGATGATCAGCTGTGTGTGTGTGTGTCAGTGTTGAACCTGACTCTGGTGGATCTTCCTGGGATGACGAAGGTTCCTGTCGGGGACCAACCTGCCGACATCGAGCACCAGATCAGAGACATGTTGCTTCAGTTCGTCACCAAGGACAACTGCCTCCTATTGGCTGTTTCTCCGGCCAACTCTGACCTCGCCAACTCCGACGCTCTGAAGATCGCCAAGGAGGTCGACCCGCAAGGTCCGAGTCCAGAACCAGACCTGCACCTCCTCCTCTGCTCCTCCTCTACTTCTCCTCCTCTACTCCTCTACTCCTCCTCCTCTGTTCCTCCCCTGCTCCTCCTCTACTCCTCCTGCTCTACTCCTCATCTATGTCTCCTCTTCTCCTCCTCTACTCCTCCTCTATGTCTCCTCCTTTACTCCTCCTCTACCCCTCTACGTCTCCTCTTCTCCTCCTCTACTCCTCCTCTACTCCTCCTCTGCTCCTCTTCTACGTCTCCTCTTCTCCTCCTCTACTCCTCCTCTGCTCCTCCTCTACGTCTCCTCTTCTCCTCCTCTACTCCTCCTCTACTCCTCCTCTGCTCCTCTTCTACGTCTCCTCTTCTCCTCCTCTACTCCTCCTCTGCTCCTCCTCTACGTCTCTTCTTCTCCTCCTCTACTCCTCCTCTATGTCTCCTCCTCTACTCCTCCCCTGCTCCTCCTCTACTCCTTCTCTACTCCTCCTCTGCTCCTCCTCTACGTCTCCTCTTCTCCTCCTCTACTCCTCCTCTACTCCTCCTCTGCTCCTCTTCTACGTCTCCTCTTCTCCTCCTCTACTCCTCCTCTGCTCCTCCTCTACGTCTCTTCTTCTCCTCCTCTACTCCTCCTCTATGTCTCCTCCTCTACTCCTCCCCTGCTCCTCCTCTACTCCTTCTCTACTCCTCCTCTTCTCCTCCTCTACTCCTCCTCTACGTCTCCTCCTCTACTCCTCTTCTACTCCTCCTCTACTCCTCCTCTACTCCTCCTCTGCTCCTCCCCTGCTCCTCCTCTACTCCTCCTCTACATCTCCTTCTCTACTCCTCTACTCCTCCTCTACACCTCCTCCTCTACTCCTCCTCTACGTCTCCTCCTCTACTCCTCTTCTACTCCTCCTCTACTCCTTCTCTACTCCTCCTCTTCTCCTCCTCTACTCCTCCTCTACGTCTCCTCCTCTACTCCTCTTCTACTCCTCCTCTACTCCTCCTCTACTCCTCCTCTGCTCCTCCCCTGCTCCTCCTCTACTCCTCCTCTACATCTCCTTCTCTACTCCTCTACTCCTCCTCTACACCTCCTCCTCTACTCCTCCTCTACGTCTCCTCCTCTACGTCTCCTCTTCTCATCCTCTACTCCTCCTCTACATCTCCTCTATGTCTCCTCCTCTACTCCTCCTCTTCTCCTCCTCTACTCCTCCTCTGCTCCTCCTCTACATCTCCCCTGCACCTCCTCTACTCCTCCTCTAATTCTCCTCCTCTTCTCCTCCTGTACTCCTCTACTTCTCCTCCTCTACTCTCCCTCACCCCCTGCTCTACACCTCCTCCCCTGCACCTCCTCCAACAACCACCCCCACCCCCACCACCCCACCCTACCCCATGACGTAGTGGTCATGTGACCTGTGTGTGTTCAGGTCTGAGGACGATCGGTGTGATCACCAAACTGGACCTGATGGATGAAGGAACCGATGCCAGAGACATCCTGGAGAACAAGCTGCTGCCGCTCCGCAGAGGTACATGACATCACAGACAATCCTGCTCTCTGATTGGTTCCCTGCTGTCTGTTAGAATGACACTCGTCTGTGACTCTGAATAAAAAGCAGAATATTTGTAGAAGAAGAAGAAATCAGGCGAGTCATTGTCAGAGACCAGGGTCCCTCAGTGCTGCTGTAAGTGAGATCTGATCCAGGGTCAGAATAAGACAGGACCCAGGATGGACCCTGAGGGATCCAGAGACTCAGTCATGGAGACTAAGACCAGGATGAAAACCAGTAGAGCTCCACAGGTGTTAACAGACTCTGAACTGTGTCAGGTTACATCGGGGTGGTGAATCGCAGTCAGAAGGACATCGACGGGAAGAAAGACATCACTGCGGCGCTGCAGGCTGAGAGGAAGTTCTTCCTGTCTCACCCATCGTACCGACACCTGGCCGACCGCATGGGAACCGCCTACCTGCAGAAAATCCTCAACCAGGTAACAACAACCAGACTCATCCTCTGAGTGTCTGTCCTTCTGCTGGTCTGAACTCGCACAGAGGCTGATGTAGACCAGACCTGGTCCAGCTGAGTCCAGCTGTGGCCACATGAGCCTGTCTCTGGGTCAGAATTCAGACTCTGAAATATGCTCTGCTCTCTGCTTCCTCTGTAACCATAGTAACAGAGCATTTCTCTGTTACCCCTAGCAACTGACCAACCACATCCGGGACACGCTGCCAGGGTTACGCAGCAAACTGCAGAGCCAGCTGCTGTCCATCGAGAAGGAGGTGGAGGAGTACAAGAACTTCAGACCGGATGACCCGAGCCGCAAGACCAAGGCTCTGCTGCAGTCAGTACACCGAGTATTCAGTACTACTACACACTACTACACACTACTACACACTGATACACAGAGTACCTAGTGTGTGTGTCTTTGTGCGTCAGGATGGTGCAGCAGTTCGCGGTGGACTTTGAGAAGCGGATCGAAGGATCTGGAGATCAGGTCGACACCTATGAGCTGTCAGGAGGAGCAAAGATCAACCGGATCTTCCACGAGCGCTTCCCCTTCGAACTGGTCAAGGTAACACACACACACACACATACAGTGTGTATCTAAAGATGGCCGACATGTCTCCTCCTCCTCTCTACGAACATGAAACTACAATATCACAAATACGAGCACCAAGTCTGTGATGTAGTCATTGGGGGGTGGAGCCACTGTGTCGTAGTCTCGCCCCCACATACCAGCCTGCCAATCACAGTCATGACATCACACCCTGTTTTAACATCAAATAATTCATTAAAAACAACAGTCAGCCACCAGGGGGTGATCCAGGTGTGCTTCACTGTGGGAGGAGTCATGTCAGCTATCTTTATTTACAGTTATTGATCAGAATGTGATCAACATTTAACCTGTGTGTGTGTGTGTGTGTGTGTGTGCGTGCAGCTGGAGAGCGATGAGAAGACTCTTCGTAAAGAAATCAGCTACGCCATCAAGAACATCCATGGAATCAGGTGAGTTTAAAGTCCAGGTTTGTGTTTGTGTTACCTGTTACCTGTAGCTGTCACCTGACTTACCCGTGCTCTCTTTTCAGGACGGGTCTGTTCACACCTGACATGGCATTTGAGACGATTGTGAAGCGTCAGATCGCTCAGATCAAAGAGCCGTGTCAGAAATGTGTCGACATGGTGATCAGTGAGCTGGTCAACACCGTCAGGCAGTGTACACAGAAGGTACTACTACTACTACTACTACTACCACTAACAATAATAATACTACTACTAATATTACTACTACTACTACTACTAATAATAATAATAATAATAATAATAATACTAATATTACTACTACTACTACTACTAATACTACTACTAATACTACCATTAATACTACTACTACTTCTTTTCCTGCTCCACACTGACAGATGGAGGCAGTGGTATTCCAGCTGCTCCTGTGTTCTGCTCAGTAAAATTCTTGTTTTTGTCAATGGAGTCTGGTCGTGTTTACCTCTTACATCAGGTTTCACATAACACTTCCTGTCTGGCTCAGTCCCTGACCTTTGACCTCTGACCTTTGACCTTTTGTTGTTTCCAGTTGGCTCAGTATCCAATGCTCAGAGAGGAGATGGAGAGAATCGTCACTCAGCACATCAGAGACAGAGAGAGTCGCACCAAAGACCAGGTCTGTCAGACTCACATTCATCCCATCATATTCATCCCTTCACATTCATCCATCATATTCATCCCTTCACATTCATCCATCATATTCATTCTCTGATTCATGCTGATGTTAGCATGTTAGCTCCCAGCTGTTAGCATGGCTGTAGACTCTTAGTCTAATGTAATCAGATGAGCAGTAGATGAGGCAGTAACTGACACCTGTCTCTCTCTACCTGTCTGTCTCTACCTGTCTGTCTCCTCAGGTGATGCTGCTGATTGACATTGAGTTGGCCTACATGAACACAAACCATGAAGATTTCATTGGCTTTGCAAAGTAAGAAACACTGACACGCACCTGTGATTCCTGACTCCCTGACTCTACCAGACTCACGAGTCTCAGACTCACCTGTGACAGATACAGGTGAATTAATGTACTGATGTGATCCTGTCTGTGTGTCAGTGCTCAGCAGAAGAGCAGTCAGATGAGCAAGAAGAAAGCAGCAGGAAATCAGGTGAGTCACTACAGGTAACCTGATGGAAGTGTGTGTGGGGGGGGGGTGTCCTCATTCATGTTTCTTTCTTTTCTTCTCACTCTGTCTCTCCATCCTCCTCCCTGCTTCTGTGTTGCCATGGCAACCAGGACGAAATCATGGTGAGTGGTTCAGTGTGTGTGTGTGTGTGTGTGTGTGTGTGTTTGGGGGGGGGGTTATGTCCCAGTGGGGACTTAAGGTTAAAGGTCGAGCTGATTCTCTGACAGTAAAACATTAAGATTCATTCTTGTTAGAAAATCTTCTTCTGTGTTCATTGTTTTTATTCTTTTCTGTTACATTCTGTTCAGTAAAGGTTGTTTTAAACGCCTGGTTTCTACCTGTTTACTGAGCAGAACATAACCAATCATCAACTGATTGATTAGTGAGTGATAAATGATCAGTGACAGGGGAAACAGTGTGTCACATGACTGATGTCACTGTCTGTGTTGACGACATTGTGGCTCACCTGTTGTGTGCAGGTGATCCGTAAAGGTTGGCTAACCATCAACAACATTGGCATCATGAAGGGCGGAGCCAAAGAGTACTGGTTTGTCCTGACGGCAGAGACACTGTCGTGGTACAAAGACGATGAGGTAACATCAAAGAACAGTCTGTCTCTACACATAGTAACACCGTGTTTTATTCCTCGTGGTCTCTTTAACGTCATGGTGTTGTTGGTGTCTCCCCCTACAGGAGAAGGAGAAGAAGTACATGCTGCCTGTGGACAACCTGAAACTGAAAGACATCGAGAAAAGCTTCATGTCCAGCAAACACATCTTCGCTCTGTTCAACACTGAACACAGGTCTGATCAATATTTAATATGATCAGCTGATTCCCAACAATCTGGATGGGTGGCGTCCCTCAGGGTTCTGGTCTTGGTCCTCTTCTGTCTCTGTAGGAATGACTGGAGGTTACACCTGTATGCAGATGATACTGTCTGTTATATCTGTGTCTGTCTCCTCAGCCTGAACATTAATAACTGTTACAGGAATGTGTATAAAGACTACCGTCAGCTGGAGCTGGCCAGTGAGTCTCAGGAGGAGGTGGACAGCTGGAAGGCTTCTTTCCTACGAGCTGGAGTGTACCCTGAACGCAGCGTGGTACAACTCTTTACTACATTATTACAGATTCTTACAGTTTCACATCATCAGTCAGTGTTACTCATTATTCCTGCTTCATGTTAACATGTTGTGTTTTATTCCTCCTCCTGCAGGACAAAGAGAAGGTGAGTCACTTCCTGTTTATCACTTCCTCATTCTGTCTGTGAGTCAACAAAGACTGGGTTCACTCATCAAACTGACCTGACCTCTGAGGTCAAATCAGGATTTAACATGTTCAAATCAAATCATCTTTATGTTTCCTGGTGAGGGAGAAATATTCCTGGTGTTTGTCAGAGATTCACTCAGAAACTGAACAGAATGGACAGAAGCAGCTCACACAGGTCAGTTCTCAGAAATATATAAAGGTGTGGACTCAGCATGATTGTTAGAGCTGATAACTGCATCATTTGGTTCAGTTCCACTTATAATATTTATTTCCTCCTGAGAGGTGGTTTTTGTAGTGTAGCAACACAACTAATAGCAGTATAAGTAATTTGTAATTCTAGCAGCAGGTGTTGAGTGGAGTTGTAGGAGCAGCAGGAGACTTGTCATCACAGATCAGACTCTACAGCTCCAGAGGCAGAAATACCTGCAGAAAGAGACAGAAGAGGAGAGAGAGACGGAAGAGCACAATACTACAGGAAAGGGAAGATACTGAGTTAATAACATGTAACATGGGATATGAATCCATACTGTGGAGACAGAGAGAGAGAGAGAAGCTCAGTGCATCATGGGAGATCTCCCAGCAGTCTAGGCCTATAGCAGCATAACTAAGGGATGGTTCAAGCCTGAGCCAACCCTAACTATAAGCTTTATCAAAGAGGAAAGTTTTAAGCCTACTCTTAAAGGTGCAGAGGGTGTTTCTGCCTCCTGGACCGAAACTGGGAGAAGGTTCCACAGTAGAGGAGCCTGATAACTGAAGGCTCTGCCTCCCATCGACTCTTAGAAACTCTGGGAACCACCAGTAAACCAGCATTCTGGGAGAACAGGGTTCTAGTGGGATTGTAGGGGACTATGAGATCTTTAAGGTAAGATGGAGCCTGACCATTAAGGGCTTTGTATGTGAGGAGGAGGATTTTGAATTCTACTCTTGATTTGACTGGGAGCCAATGTAGAGAGGCTAACACAGGAGAAATATGGTCTCTTTTCCTAGTTCCTGTCAGTAATCGTGCTGCAGCATTTTGAATCAGCTGCAGAGTCTTTAGAGACTTGTTGGGGCAGCCTGATAATAATGAATTACAGTAGTCCAGCCTAGAAGTAACAAATGCATGGACCAGTTTATTTGTGTTGTTATCGTTGTGTTAGAGTTCACAGTAAAAAGTTGAAAAGAAACTGAACAGAGGACAAAAATGTTTTCAAACACCGGCAGCAGAGGGGCAGAGCTAGTATACATTAGCATACAGCTTCATGGTAACAGGTGCAGACAGGTGTGTCAGTGTTTGAGTGGTGGGTGGAGGTGGTGTGTGGTCACTCAGCAACCATGTTGTTGCAGGTGGAGGTGGAGGAGTCGAGCGGCGACGGGCAGATCCACAGTCTGGACCCACAGCTGGAGCGACAGGTGGAGATCGTCAGGAACCTGGTGGACTCGTACCTGTCCATCATCCACCGCACCGTCAGAGACCTGATCCCCAAGACCATCATGCACCTGATGGTCAACAATGTATGCCACAGACACACACACACACACACACACACACACACCTGAAATGATGTCATGAGTCATGTGACCTCTCTGCTCCTCAGACAAAGGAGTTCATCCATGCTGACCTGCTCGCTCAGCTGTACTCCTGCGGAGACCAGAACTCCCTGATGGAGGAGTCCCAGGAACAGGTGAGACCCTGAGACAGACAGACAGACAGGTGAACACACAGACAGCAGGTCGACAGTGTAAATCTGCTGTAGACGTTCCTGATCCTCAGAGGATGAACCCTGACACCCCCCCCCTCAGGCTCAGCACCGTGATGAGATGCTCAGGATGTACCACGCTCTGCGCACAGGCCTCAGCATCATCGGTGACATCAGCACCTCCACTATCACCACAGCGATGCCTCCACCTGTCGACGACTCCTGGCTGCAGGTGACGGGAATGCCATCCGGACGCAGGTAACTGTGGCGACAGGTCAGGTGTTACACAGGTACCGAGTGTGCATGGCGTCACCGAGTTGATCTGGTCTCTCCTCAGGTCTCCCATGTCCAGTCCGACCCCCCAGCGCCGGGCCCCACCTGGGCCTCCTCGTCCGGCCGGTCGTGCAGCCCCCGGCCCCCCGGGCCGTCCCGCGGTGTCACCTGACCCTGGACCACCGCCCTCTGTCCCCTCTCGGCCAAACAGAGCGCCACCACCTGGAGTCCCCAGGTAATGTAAACAACAGAAGCTGTAAACTGAAATTTCCCACACTGTGATGTTACCTGAATGCAGCATGAATGTCCTCCAGATGTTTCCAGGTGTTGAGTGTTTCAGGTCAGAGAGGTGTGTCCAGTTTGGTTTAACACACACACAAAACATTACTAAAATAAAAGCCTTCATTTCCTGATTTAAAGCAGACTCTGTTTCTCTGAGTCGTGTGATTGGATCAAACTGGACTCAGTGTTTTATCAGGACAGAAGAAGAAGAAGAGGAGGAGGAGGAATTTTGTGGTCAGAATTTCTTCTTCGTTGGTGCTTTAGACAGAAAAGCAGCGATCCACAAACAACCTGCACAGACATGGAGAAGAAAGACTGGTCTTTCTTTCTTCTTCTCCTCCCTCTGCTCATTCCTTTTCTCTTCATCCTCACACTCATCATCACCTTTTCATCCTCCATTTCAGAGAGAGGTCTGTGAGCTTAGCTTAGCTTAGCACAAAGACTGGAAGCAGGGGGAAACTGTTAGCATAGCTTCATCCACAGTAACAAACCCCCGACAACAGCTGCATGTTACTGAGCTGTTAGTGTTTGAACCACAGATACGAACAGTCTGAGCCACTCGTCTGGTTTCAGTCTGTCTGTCATCACACATTAGCAACACCGCCAATGATACAGCTAGGCTAACAGTTTCAACCCACATCCAGTGTTTGTGCTAAGCTAACCAGGATCTGAAAAACCTCTGCACTGAACAACCTGTCTGTCACACCTGTACATCCACCTGGAGCCATGTCTGTCTACCTGTCTGTCTGTCTGTCTACCCATGTGTCTGTCTGTCTGTCTACTTACCTGTCTACCTGTCGGTCTACCTGTTTGTCTGTCTGTCTACTTACCTGTCTACTCACCTGTCTGTCTGTCTCTGTTTGTGTGATCCTGTGCTAACAGTACCTTATAAGGCTAAACATGAAGCTCTCAGGTGTGTCAGTGTCAGAGGTAGCCCCGCCTTCTGCCCCTCCCCCCTCATATTGACCATATATGGTTATTTTTTCAGAATCTCTATCAGTGACCAGTGAGGAGTTCACCAATGGTACGTCAGCTGTCTGTGTGATGTCACTGTCTTTCACCAACTCTCTCTCTCTCTCTGTGTGTGTGTGTGTGTGTGTGTGTGTGTAGCTCATTGTCCAATCAGATCGCTGTCCTCACATCATAATTAGCTGTGTGATTGACAGCACATCACTCCATCAACCTGTTACTGACTGTCTCTCTCTCTCTCTGTCTCTCTCTCTCTGTTCTCTCTCTCTCTCTCTCTGTCTCTCTCTCTCTCTCTCTCTGCTCTCTCTCTCTCTCTCTCTCTCTCTCTGTCTGCTGTTTGTTTGTTTGTTGTCTTCAGAAGGAGGGCTCCTGCATCTCTATCACGATCCTCCAGACCAGCCTCTGACTCCTCCCTCTAATACACACACACACACACACACACACACACAATTTGAATACTGATCAGGTTCTGATCAATAACTGTAAATAAAGATGGCCGACTTCCCACAGTGAAGTTCAAACGGGGGGTCGCTGTACTGTGATGTCATGATTGACAGCTGTGACTGTGACTCCACCCCCCAGTCACTACATCACAGACTCTAAAATGATGTCACCAAACAAAGATCATTTCATACCGCACCACACCAGCTCCTTCTGGTTCAGACTGTTTACACTGGTTCAGACTGCCAACAAGTTCCAGTTGGTTCCAACAGGTTTTGACTAGTAAAAATGGGGTTCACCTTCTTTGGGGATCCAACTGGTTCCTACCGGTTCTAGCTGGTTCTGACATGTTTCTACTTTTGGTAGCTGGTCCCAGAAGGTTCCCACTGGTTCCAGGTGGTTATGTTATGTTTTCGGAGGCCTGTTTATATGATCCTGTCAGTCAGAGAGGCATTCACAGTCAGTAGATATTCTCTATTCATGTTGAGTTTAGTGTCATCGGCATAAAGATGTGTATAACCATCTATTGTGTTCTATTCTCAGTCTATCAGACTCTGTTCTCTTTATTTACTGTTTGGTTCTAAACAGTTCTCACTGGCTCCAGCCAGGTGTGTCTGGTCCCAGATGCTTTGACTGGTGCCAGTTAGTTCTGACTGGTTCTAACTGGTTGTAACTGGTCCTAGCAGAGTACTGTTTTTTATCTGCCGTGACCTTTGACCCTTAAACCTCCTGCCTGTTTATTTTTCTGTTGATTCACTGTTGTTCTCCTCTTTTCTCTTTCTTCGTGGTTGTTTTCTGTCGTTTTTTTCCCAGTCGCCCCAGTAAAGGTAGCCCCGCCCATGGAGAGAGCCCCCAGTCTTCTATTGAGGGTTAACCTGACCCGAGTGTGTGTTTGTGTCTACTGAACTGTTCTACTGGTCTCTACTGATGATGATGTGTTACTGTGAACTTTACTAGTAATAATGATAATGATATTGATTATCCGCACATTATGAATATATAGCAAATGATCAGCAAAGTACTACTGCAATATCGAGTGTATAAATATGTTGTCCAGTTGTCTGCCTGCTGTCAGGAGGGTGAGACAGGCCAGCTGCCTGTCTGTCTGCCTTCACTGTCATATATCACATCAAAAACAGCAGCGACAGCATCACGTGATTATCAGCTCACATCAGGTTTATAACGTACTGTACAAACCTCCAGAGATGATGCACATCTCACTCCTCTCTGGACTTTCAGGCTGGTCTGGGATCAGACCTGTGCACACAGCTAGCCTGTTAGTTAACTGTATGCATACACTACTAGTCTGTTAGCTGTTAGCTTGCTGCATCATCTCTTGGAGTTGAGTTGTGTTTTTATTTGCAGTTTTGTTCCTCATGTCTCGAGCTAAAGAGATTTAATCTTTTCTTTACAGTGTAAAGTTTATATATTGTGTTAAGTTATGTATTTATTGATCTATTTATTGTTTTATTTATTATCTGCAGTTCTTGCCAGTATGGCATTTATCAATGTTAGCTGTCACCTTGTTAAGAATATATTGGTGTTTCCCTGGTGTTCACTTTCTTTCACTGAAACCAGAGAATCTACTGTCTTCTACTGTCATCTGTTCTTTACTACCATATGATTTTAACCAGTTCCAACTGGTTCTGTGTGACACTGTTCATATTGGTTCAATCAGGTTCTAACTCTGACAGGTTCCAGCTGGATTAAAACCAGAATCAGTACCACAAACCGACAACAACAAATACTGACAGTGTGAAGGTTTCATTGATTTTACATTTTATTTCCGTTTCCTGAGAAGAATTAATAGATAATAATAGAATTTGGATTGAAGTAAGTGACCAACTGGACTGACCCACTGTAACTAGTTTACAAATCAACCTGTTATTAGAACAAATGATTTCGAGAACATGTCAACAGGAATTATTAGAAAACAGCATAACCTCAAGTTGTTAATTAAAATCAGTTTTGTTGAATAATCACTGTATAAAAACACCATTTGTGGCAATAGAAATGAATCCAGTGGTTTGATAAATGAGTTGAGGAGATGGAACTGTTGTAAATTTAGGTCACAGAGTATTGATCCAGACCTTCAGGAGTATTAATGTTCAGCAGCTGCTGACTGAACTGAATCTAAACTATCTGCTGATCTATTTATTCTACCCGTGTGTTGTTCATGTTGTGTTGTCTCTATAGAGTTAGTTGAGCTCTGAGCTACGTTCAACACACCACATGTTAGCAGAGTGTTTGTGAAGTGTCCTTGTGTTCAGACTAATGTCAGCATGGTTGTTTTGAATGTTCTTTATTGATCAGTGAAGTGTTGAACGCAGCGCAGCAATGGTGATCGTTCACTCTGTGGTATTAATATTAACGTTTACAGATTATATGAAGATGATAATGTATCTTATATATGTGAGGAACATATACATAGATCTATTAAACTGAAATATGCAGCAGCCCACACTGTAGTGTGTGTGTGTGTGTTTGTGTGTGTGTTACAGTGTGTGTATGTGTGTAGCTGTGTTGTGTATCTTAGTGTCATGTGATAAGGGCCAACACAGACATGTTGACATGAATAAAGTTTGTGTGAATGAAAATGAGTGTCAGGGGTTGTTTTTTTTTTTTTTTTTTTTTTTTTTGAAAAAGTTTTGGGAGAAACTTTTTAAACTAATTTGTTCTAAACGAAACTTAACTGGTTTTAAACTAAACTAAACTAAATTGGTCCTAAAACTCTCTATACTAAACTAATTAATTCTAAACTAAACTGGTTCTAAAATAAACTAAGCTAAACAAGCTCTAAACTAAGCTAAACCAGTTCTAAGCTAAGCTAAGCAAGTTCTAAGCTAAGCTAAATGAGTTCTAAATGAAACTTAACTGGTTTTAAACTAAACTAAACTAAACTGGTCCTAAAACTTACTTAAAATGTCTCTATACTAAACTAATTTATTCTAAACTAAACTGGTTCTAAAATAAACTAAGCTAAACAAGCTCTAAACTAAGCTAAACAAGTTCTAAGCTAAGCTAAGCAAGTTCTAAGCTAAGCTAAATGAGTTCTAAACGAAACTTAACTGGTTTTAAACTAAACTAAACTAAACTGGTCCTAAAACTTACTTAAACTGTCTCTATACTAAACTAAATAGTTCTAAACTAAACTGGTTCTAAACTAAACTAAGCTAAACAAGTTCTAAGCTAAGCTAAATGAGTTCTAAACTAAGCTAAACTGTTTTTAACCTAAACTAAACTGGTCCTAAAACTTATCTAAACAGTCTCTACACTAAACTAATTAGTTCTAAACTAAACTGGTTCTAAACTAAACTAAGCTAAACAAGCTCTAAACTAAGCTAAACAAGTTCTAAGCTAAGCTAAATGAGTTCTAAACTAAGCTAAACTTGTTTTAACCTAAACTAAACTAAACTGGTTCCAAACTAAACTAAGTTAAATTAGTTCTAAACTAAGCTAAACTGGTTCTAAACTAAACTAAGTTAAATTAGTTCTAAACTATACTAAACAAGTTCTAAACTAAACTTACTGTGAAAAGATTTTCAGTGGAACACAGGAAGTTCCTCATGTCCAACAGTCACAGGTCGTCAGTAACTGCAATAGATGAACACCTAGCTGTAACATGAAGCAGCAGGAGAACGAGAAACAGGGCAAATGAACGTGATGATAAGAACAGAGTCATATTCACAGATAAACATGATGGGGAGTAGATCTGAGCTTCAGGGGTTTTTTTATGCTGACTGCACCTGGAACAAAAGATTAGTTAAAATAGTTTAGATTTTCAGAGTGGTCCTGTAACTCCTCCCAGAGGCCAGAGTTCAAACTGACAAAGGATGAGAAGTGTCTGTCAGGAAGTTTACAACAGAATCAATAAAAACCTAAATGTGAAGGAGAATGCCTTGCATATAAGCCAGACCTGCACTGTGTGCTTCCTGCCAGCAGGTGGAGCTGCAGCTTTACTTACTGACTCTAAATAACCTGAGCATCATCATCATCAGTGAGAGGATGTCATTGAACTGAGACAGAAAGAGGAAGAGACAGTGAGAAAGGAAGTGACAGAGAGAGAGAGTGGGAGCAGGAGGACGAGAGTGAAAAACAGAAATATTAAAAGACAGAGAGGACAGAGAGAGGAAAAGGTGGAGAGACACTGACAGAGACAGACAGAAAGAGAGAGAGGGAGAGAGAGAGAGGCTGTTCAACATGAGAGCAGAGGATTAAACTGTCGCTCTGCTGATCTGAGACCAGCTGTCTGTCTGTCCACCTACAGACATGTCCTCACGGGCTGATAGTAAGACAGGTAAGCCCCTTCTTCTTCTTCTTCTTTTCTCTCTGTCTGACATGCTAACTGTTAGCCACCATAGACTAAAAACATCCACTTCCTGTCAGTCTCCTTCAGAGTTTACCGTTTAAACTGAGAAGCTTTAATTCTGTAGTTTCTGATGATGATGATGACCCTCTCCTCCTCTTTAGCCTCTCAGTTTGCCTATCTCACCATGAGGCTGAAGGATAAGCTCCACCCGCCACGGATCAGACGCACTGAGCGAATCAAACACTCCCCATCACAGAGGAGCAAACCACCTGACCTGAACCTGCAGGAGGACTCACTGCACAAGGTAACCCCCCCCACCCCACCCTCCACCATGGTGGTTTCTCTGCCTCTGACCTCTCTGGTTCAGTTCAACTCAAAATTAGATACATCATACATACAGTTTTACAAACTGTGTCAGCAGATTGACATCAGTTTATTTATACAGCAGCGAATCACAGCAGCAGTTACCTCAGGTCTAGACTCTTTAAATTATTAGATTTATAGAAAGAGTTTCACCATGAGCAGCACGAGGAGACAGTGTAGAGGAAAAACTTCCTGTTAGAGGCAGAAACCTTGAGCAGAACCAGACTCAGGGTGGGCGGCTGTCTAATAGTAATAATAATAATTATAGCAATGAAAATAATAATAATCACAACAGAGACATGATTCAGGTCCAGGAGTAAAAGTTTTTCTGAGTCTGGTTGCATGGACAGAACCAGGTCTGACACCACTTTTATCGAAACTTTCTTTTGTTTGTTTCAGTCATTTTATAGTGAAACAGTTTGACCTGTGAGGACAGGAACTCACCTGTTTATAAACTCTATAAACTCACTGATGTATACCTGTGTGTAGGGGGGGTTGTTGGCTGACCAGCAGCGAGCCGTCGTCAGTTCTCTTCAGTACTTCAAAGCTCTGGTGGACCGACTTGGACTCGACAAACCTGGAGTGAACAAACTGGTCCTGGACCAGTCCGTGGTGGGGGGTCTACTGGGTGGGGCCTCCGGCAGGGTCCTGGAGGCGGTCCAGACTCTGGTCCAGCTGGAGCCACACCTGCACAACAGGTTAGATGCCAGCCATTGACCTTTGACCCCGAGTATCAAAAAGCAACCTATCTCCTGACCGTGACCTGTCCCTGTCTGTCCTCTCTGCAGTAAGACCGTCTCTGCCTGTCTCACTCGACTCTACCAGTCTCTGGCTGAGCTGATTCGCTGGGCTGATCAGGTGATGCTGCAGGGCGTCACCCACGATGACAAGGAGTCCACAGTGAGCGTTACCACGGTGATCAGGGCCGTGCTGGACGGGGTCAAGGTGAGGTCAAAGGACAGTCTGATGGTCCTCACCTTTACAACCCATCTACACCTTTACAACCCGTCTACACCTTTACAACCCATCTACACCTTTACAACCCGTCTACACCTTTACAACCTGTCCTCACCTTTACAACCCATCTACACCTTTACAACCCATCTACACCTTTACAACCTGTCCTCACCTTTACAACCCGTCTACACCTTTACAACCCGTCTACACCTTTACAATCCATCTACACCTTTACAACCCGTCTACACCTTTACAATCCATCTACACCTTTACAACCTGTCCTCACCTTTACAACCCGTCTACACCTTTACAACCTGTCCTCACCTTTACAACCCATCTACACCTTTACAACCCATCTACACCTTTACAACCTGTCCTCACCTTTACAACCCGTCTACACCTTTACAACCCGTCTACACCTTTACAATCCATCTACACCTTTACAACCCGTCTACACCTTTACAATCCATCTACACCTTTACAACCTGTCCTCACCTTTACAACCCGTCTACACCTTTACAACCTGTCCTCACCTTTATAACCTGTCCTCATCTTTACAACTTGTCCTCACCTTTACTGGTCACTCTGTTCTGTTGCTGTATGTTCTGTCTCAACTTCTCATCATTTTATCTTTCTCTCATTGTCTCGTTGTCTTCTTGTTGATTTTCTGACCTGTTGATGTTGTTCTTTCTTTTATTTATGTATTGATAACGTTTGTCCACTTGTCCTCTGTTGTTCTTATTGTCCTGTTCTGTCCCAAAACAATGACCGTATCACAGTGAGTGTTACAAGCATCTTTTTCTTTTCTTCATGTTTTGTTTTATTGTCATCTGTCCTTTTTCTGTCTTGTCCTTATTTTCCCATCTGCCTTCTTATATTTTGTCCTGTTGTTAAGAATTTATTCCTCGCTGTCCTCTCCTGCCTCCTTCCTGGTCTTGTTGTGATGTGATTCTCTGTCTGGAGGTGTTATCCTGCTTGTATCATCCCTTTCCATCCCATTCTGTTTCTGCAGCACATTCTGTTTGTTATTTTGTGTTTGTTGTTTTGTGTTTACTCATGTGTTGTTGTGTCAGGATCTGGTTCGATTGGCTGCAGAGAGACAAGAAGGCTCCTCCTCCTTGTCTCCTGTCCAATCACAGCCTCCCGACCAGGAGACGCTGGGCAGGACGTCAACCTGCAGGACTCCTGCAGCTCCTGAGGAGGAGGAGGAGGAGGAGGAGGAGAAGGGGGTGTGGATGGAAAGGAGACGAGAGGAACAGACAGTTTCAGCTCCTCCAAAACCACTAATGCCCCTCCCCCTGGGACTCAGGTGAGTCTTGATCCAGAACCATGTTTCTTCTTGACAGATGTTTTGTTGTGTTGTAGAAAATTGTCCCTATAAACCACAACAGTGTGACAGTGAGTCAGCACCAACACTACGAGGACCTGAACCTGAAGTCATTCAGGATTTATTTTGACTAAAAACTGATTGTGAGGGAGAGCAGAGTTATTAATTGATTGATCGGTTTCTGTAACAGAGGAGAGACACGTTGACATTAACACCTTTAATCTGTGAACAGACCGAATCATCTTTAATCAGAAAATAAGACTGAAATGACAAAGTTCATTTATAAACTCATAAAACTTGATGTTTTATTTTTGACAACATGTTGTTAAATATAAACACATTCATCTGAACCTGAACTTCAGTGACTGTGAGGAGAAAACAGAATAACTGAGACTCTGAGCAGAGACAAGTTTCTGTTGTCGGAGGCAAAGAGGCAGAAATAGATCGGTGGATGAAACAGGAAGTAGAGAGACTGAAGTCATCACATGTGCCCCACCACCCCCTCCCGTCAACACTTCCTGTCTCTCTGCTAACTGACAGCAGGAAGTAGAAGAAGAAGTGAGAGAGACAGAAACACAAACACTTTCAGCTCTTTGTTCCTGTTTTATTTAAGATTTTAGACGTCACAGAAATAAAAGGTTCAGATCCCTTAAGGTCATGTGACGTCTCCTGAACCCTCCTGGTCTGTTTCCACACTCAGTCTGATCACAACATGGATCACAATTAACGGTGTGACTGGTGGTGCGTCTGGTCTCTAATCAGCCTCAAAGGCCACATGACCTCCACTGGTTAAACATGGCCATTTGAATCTAATCCAGGTCTCTGCTGCTGCCTACAGAGAGACCTCTGGGTCTGAACTCAGTCCTTCAGGCTTCTGCTCCTTCTCAGACTGTGTTCCTCCAGGGAGGAAACATGACCAACAACACTGACTGTCAACATCTTTATCTCCTGATTTAACTGATCCAGGTCTGAGTTCAGGTCCACATCTGAGTTCAGGTTCAGGTCTTAGTCCAGGTCTGAAGCTGCAATTTGTTCCCCATTGTGAATATCAATAATCAATCAATATAAAGCTTGTTTCTGTCTGTAGAGATGTTTCATGTCAGTCTGTTCATTTCACACTGTAGTTTCACTGATCTGAGCACAGTCTAAATACTGAATAAAGCAGCTTTCAATCAACAAAACTAATTTTTATGCAGATGATACACAACTAGATGTATTAATGAAACTTAATTAAACCAATCAGTTAGCTAAACTTCAGGCCTTAACCTAATCCTTAGGGACTTTAAGACTTGGATGACCAGCAACTTTCTAAACTCCTGGTCCTGAACACATCAGAAATACATTTTCTAATGATGTAGTTCCACTAGACGGCATTACCCTGGCTCCCAACTCCACTGTAAAGAATCTGGGAGTCATCTTTGATCAGGAAATCAGGAACTCACATATAAAACAAACTTCTAGGACTGCCTTCTTTCACCTGCGTAATATCACCAAAAAAAAAAAAAAAAAATTTCTTTCTACATTTTCTCTCTCAAAAAGATGCAGAAAAACTAGTCCATGCATTTTTTACTTCTAGGCTGGACTACTGTAATTCATTATTATCAGGCTGCCCCAACAAGTCTCTAAAGACTCTGCAGCTGATTCAAAATGCTGCAGCACGATTACTGACAGGAACTAGGAAAAGAGACCATATTTCTCCTGTGTTAGCCTCTCTACATTGGCTCCCAGTCAAATCCAGAATAGAATTTAACTTCCTCACTTACAAAGCCCTTAATGGTCAGGCACCATTTTACCTTAAAGATCTCATAGTCCCCTACAATCCCACTAGAACCCTGCGCTCCCAGAATGCTGGTTTACTGGTGGTTCCCAGAGTTTCCAAGAGTAGAATGGGAGGCAGAGCCTTCAGTTATCAGGCTCCTCTACTGTGGAACCTTCTCCCAGTTTCGGTCCAGGAGGCAGAAACACCCTCTGTACCTTTAAGAGTCGGATTAAGACTTCTGCCCCAGTCCAACCGGTCAAGGTTCTAAATCTGGTTCTGGTTTCTAACAGTTAGTTTTTCCTCTCCACTGTCTCCCAGTGCTGCTCAAGATGGAACTGTTGAGTCTCTGTAAATATAATAATCTAAAGTCTAGACCTGAGATAACTTCAGATGTGGTTCAGAGGACTATAAATAAACTGTGTCCATATGAACATTAACATGTTTTTATAACGTTCCTCATTTATCTTTTTATTTTTAGTCTAAACTGGTCAAACTTCCAGTCACAGAGTTTTTATTCCAAACTTCTCTGTTTGTTCATGTCACAGAGAAACAGAAACTAAAACGATAAAAATCTGAAGCTGCTCAGTAAAAACTGTGATGAAGGTCTGACCTTAATCCACAACAAATGATGATTGTTCACAACTAATGTTCACAACTAATGTCTCTCTCTCTCTCTCTTTCTCTCTCTGTTCTCTCTCTCTCTCTCTCTGTCTCTCTCTCAGTCCTCCAGCTCTTCCTCCTAAGAAGCGTCAATCATTGCCAAGCTCCGTCCCCTGCAGGGTTGCCATAGTCGCACCAATGAGACGAGAGCCTGAAACTGAGTCACAGGTGCGACAGGTGAGTTCACATTCACACAGGTTTCCATGGTAACAGTTCCATGACATATGTGTGTGTGTGTTGCAGGACTGTGAGGACGACGACTGTTTGAAGCGCTGCTCTTCTTCTTCTGCAGAATCTGCTGCTGACAACAACACACACTGTGGTAACACACACACACATACACGCGCACACACACACACACATTTCCAGTCAGCAGCAGGGGGTGTGAATGACATCACTTCCTGTCAGTTGACAGAAATAGGAAGCAGAGTTTGTCAGTGAGTCTGCAGAGAAGTGATGAACTGCTGCCCCCTGCTGGACACACACACATCTGATCAGACCTGAGACCTGGTCTCAGACCTGGTCCTGGTCTTGAGTCCAGTTCACTGAACCTGGTTGTTTCTCTGTCAGAGGAGGATCCAGATTACGACTTCCTCCACACAGACCTCTCGTCCTCTGAGACTCTCCCCCTTCTCCCTCCCTCCTCCTCACTCCCCCCTGCCCTGCCGGAGAAGAGACGACGCAGCACTGCCGGTGAGGAAACACCTGACCTGTCTGTCCCTCTCTGCACCTGTCTGTCTGTCTCACCTGTCTCTCTCTCTCTACCTTTGAACCACAGGTGTGACCAGCTCTCAGTCCCCACCTTCTTTTGAGTTTGATCCCGCCTCCCAGAAACAGAACCCCGCCCACTCTGATGATGTCACTGATCCTGACGAGCCTCTGTCCTCCCCCCTGTCCCCCAGCAAGACTCCCCCTCCCCTCCCTGAGAAGAAACGGCACAGTGAGTAAAAACAGTTGATCGATCAGATGAACAATAACCCATCAATAAGTCTGTATGTCAGCTGATCTCTCTCTCTCTTCAGTCCATCAGTACCTGCAGGTCTGTTCGTCGTACAGCGCTCAGTCTGCAGCCATGTTCTACCAGCGACCTCCGACCTTTGGTCAGAGTTACAGACAGAGAGAGGTGGACACCACCCACCAGCTCACACACACACACCTGGACGCAGACTCCGCCCCCTCACCTGAGCTGCCTCCTGCTCCGGCTCTACCACCGAAGAAGAAACAGCAGGTAACAGCCAGAGACACAACAGGTGTTTCTCAGAGCGACTGACTGAGGAACTACATTCCAACCATCAGTTACAGCGGCAGGTGTTTATTAACTGATCAGGTGAACCAGGACTCACCTGATCGTATTAACTTCATTGATCTTTTCTTCAGGATTCAGCCGAAGACGACAAACAGACCAGCGTGAACCAGAACAGAGACAGGTGAGACAAACACTCACCTGTACACACCTGCACTCACATGTACACACAGACTCAGTCAGTGATGGTTCTCTGTTGTGCAGTTCTCAGAGTTTCCAGCAGGAGGAGGAGGAGCATGGAGGGAGGAGCAGGGAGGAGCAGGAGGAGGTGTTACTGACTGACCAGCAGGAGATCCTCCACAGAATCACCATGAAGCCTGAGGTAAAGCCCTGACCTCTGACTTCTGACCTCTCTGATAAACATGATCAGTGTAACTTTCCTGACCTCTGACCTCTGACTGTCTCAGGAGGAGGAGGGGCCAGACGTAAAGGCGGCCTCTCCTGAGATCCTACTGGTCTACGCCACAGAGACTGACAGCAGCACCGGTAAGTCCTGAACTTATAAAAAAACAAACTGAAAGACCTGAACACCTGTGATTTATTTATTCTGTTGAGTTTTAAACATCAAAGATACAAACCTGTGGAACAAGGTGAGGATCTGTGTCCAGGGTTTTCCACAAGTGCTCTGCACACATCATGAGTTTCAGCTCATTTCATCTATAGGTTCAGGTTCCTTCAGTGTTGATGGATCAGGAGCTGAATCTTCCTCAGAGGTCTCCTTCTCTTCAAATAAACAGACCAGCTGATTAAAAACTGTAAAAACTATGAATAAAACAGTTTCAGGTCAAAAGTCGATGTTTCTCTGTGAGGATCTTGGACATTGAGAGCAGCTGTTTGCTCAGCTTGTTTCTCTGATTACTGAAGATCGAGACGTCTGACGACTAAAATGCTTCATCTCAGATCAGAGTCAGAACGTTAGAGAAATTGACAGTGTTGTGAAGTCGTTTTAATGTCCGACCGACAGACATGCTCAAGGGAAGCCCTGCACTCATGATACTGAGCTGTGATCATTTGTGTTATCAGTAAAACAAAGTTGTCTATAGTCAACAGGCTGACGATAACTGATCGATGATCAATAACAACAGCAGTAAATGTGTGTATGTGTGTGTGTGTGTGTAGAACAGGTCCTGTATTGTGAAGCCTTCCTCTCCACCTACAGGACCTTCATCAGCCCGAGCGACGTCATCGGCAAACTGCAGTACAGATATCCTCTCTGCTGATTGGTCAGGTTGTGATCAGGACAGAACAGGAAACCTGAACGTAGTGTAAAAGTGTCTTCCCCTTCCCCCGCTCCCAAGACCAAGACCAGTACCACAGCCAACTGCAGTCCAACAACACAACTGATCTGTTAACACAAGTAAATTTGTCGGGGTGTCTGTTAGCTTACCTGGTCAATGAGAAAACACAAAATAAAATACAGGGATCAAGCCAAACTCCCTGACAAAACATTTGCGACAAAAAAGGCTTCTCAGTCCTATAGCTAACTGGACTGCTTTTAGGATTATTTACACTTTTATCAGACAATCGAGTCAAAACCCAGATGATGATCTTTAGAGGAAACAACATGGTACAGTCAGTTAGAAGTCAGGAAAAAGGGGAAGCTTTTTAAAGTAGGCACCATCAACCATGGTCCAATCATCTGCCCCCACCTACAACATGCTTAAAGACAAATCACAGGTGAAATTACTGGCCTCATCTTACATCTGATATGGAACCTGTGTTATGCTATGTTCTTCTTTCGTTATTGTCTACTCCCTCTCCCCCCTCTCTCTCCTTCTTAACCCAACTGGTCGAGGCAGATGGCCGCCCACCCTGAGTCCGGTTCTGCTCGAGGTTTCTGCCTCTTAAAGGAAGTTTTTCCTTGCCACTGTCGCCTAGTGCTGCTCATGGTGGGATTTGTTGGGTCTCTCTCTGTAAATACCTATTTTAAAGTACAGTACAGTCTAGACCTGCTCTATATGAAAAGTGCCTTGAGATGACTGTTGTTGTGATATGGCGCTATATAAATAAAATTGAATTGAATTGAATTGAAAAGCGCCTCCCTTAGGCAGGGAGGGAGAACAGCAACAACAGAGGGAATCAATAATCATACAGATAATGACCCAGGTTCATAGCACCAGTGACTCCAGTTTAGGTTCAGACGTGGTTCAAATAAGAACTGATACGAATGAAACAAACAACTGCAATAGATAATAGAATACACGTAATAGAATAGGTTGATTCTATCTGATTCAGGCTGAATCCCTGAGGATTTGATTTAGAATCAGTTCTAGTGGATTTTAGAAAGACAGAATCATCTTTCTCTGCAGACGATGGGATTATTTATGTTTCAGGTCTGTTTTATCTCACCTGTTCTAACAGTTCAGGTATTTTTAACTTCTAAAACTCTCAATTAAAATAAGTAAATCTGCTGAATGTTGCCCAGGCTTCAGTTTGTTGTGAATCTTTAACCATCAACACGTATAAACACCTGTGTGAAGGACGTGAACCTGCAGACCTGAGAGCTGCCAAAAAGACTTTCCACCTGCTGGTCAGAGTGGTGGATGAGCTGTGGTGAGACACACACCTGAACCAATACTATTTGTCTTTAATCTGTTTATAATGTTTACTGCTTCTACATACACTGATTAGCCATGATATTATGACCACTGACAGGTGAAGTGAATAACACTGATCACCTTGTTACAATGGCACCTGGCACCAGAGGGGTATATCAGGCAGCAGGTGAACATTTTGTCCTTGAAGTTGATCTTGGAAGCAGAAGAAATGGGGAAGTGTAAGAATCTGAGTGACTTTGATGAGGACCAGATTGTTATGGTTAGATGGGTCAGAGCTTCGCCAAACCTGCAGCTCCTGAATCATTCTTTTACATCATGTGGACAGCCGGGTGCATCAATTACCTGTTGAAAACATGGCACCAGGATGCACTATGGCTTGGGTCCTGACGTTCATGTGGATGTTTCTTTGACATATTACCACCCACCTGAACACTGTTGTAAACCAAGTACCTCCTCATAGAAACAGTATTCCCTGATGACAGTGACCTCCTTCAGCAGGATGATGTTCCTGCCAAATGGTTCAGGAATAGTTTGAGGAACACAACAAAGATTTTGAGGTGCTGACTCAGCCTCCAAATTCTCTAGATCTCAGATCGATCGACCATCTGTGGGATGTGCTGGAAAAACAAGTCTGATCCATGGAGGCTTCACCTCACAACTGACAGGACTTAAAGGATCTGCTGCTGACGGCTTGGTGCCTGATACCATAGCACACCTTCAGAGGTCTAGTGGAGTCCACGCCTCCATGGGTCAGGGCTGTTTTGGCAGGAAAAGAGGACCTACTCAGTATTAGGCGTGTGGTCATAATGTTATGGCTGATCGGTGAATATGTACACTGTATTTTCTCTGTTGTTTGAGTCACCAACAGCTGGAACCATTTCCTGTCGATTGCAGCTCAGAAATCTTAATGCTACAGTCTACATATACAGTATAGATATGCTGTACAGCTAGTCAAAGTGTCCTGGACACTGAGACAAGTACAACAAAGTCAAGACACCATCCACTGAGGCCAAGACAAGGCAGAGACAAAATACCAACAAGACTGGAACAAGTATGAATCAAAACACCTGTAAGACTGAAACAAATCTCTTAGAAATAACCACTGTGAAATCCAGTTAAGTCCTGTCCAGGAGGCAGGACAAGCTTAATCACCTGTCCATAAGACTGAGACAAGTCTGGGTCAGGAAAGCCAAGAGGTCCAGGCAGGTCTGAGCCAGAAGTGCCCCGAGCACAAAGACAGTTCTCCCAGTTTGACTGGTCTGGACCTCAGAGCCCATCCTAGACCAGGTCAGACCCTCTCACCAACATCAGTGCTGGACCTCACTGGTCCTCTGAGGTCTGAACAGATCCCTGCAGCAGCTTCAACATCTGTAGGGCAGACTGAGACCAGGAGACCAAGAGAGACTGAGACCAGGACAGACAGAGATCATAATACTCTGTGTGTGTGTGTGTGTGTGTGTGTGTGTGTGTGTGTGTGTGTGTGTGTGTGCAGTGCAATGGAGCTGGACTCTGATTTGCTGCTGCTGCTGATGGACCTGGTGTTCAGGCTCCTGATTGGTGGAGAGCTGGGACTAGCTCACCAGCTGCGCTCCAACATCCTGTCCAAAATGGAGCAGAAGTGGCAGCTGATTGGATCTCCACAGTCACTCCGCCCCCTGGCAGCCAGGGGCGTGGCAGCCAGGTAGCCTCATTCATCTGATTGGACAAAGGTGCTACATGCTGACCTGTCATTGGTCACATTCTGACTGTCAACTGTCTCCTCTCGTCCTTCAGACCAGGAACTCTGCTGGACTTCAGGAGTCAGGATTTAGCTGAACAGCTGACTCTGATGGACTCTGAACTCTTCTACAAGATTGAGGTACAAATCTTTAATTTCACCTGTCTCACCTGTCTGTCTCACCTCACTTGTCTGTCTCACCTCACCTGTCTGTCTCACCTGTCTAGCTGCCAGAGGTGTTGCTGTGGTCTAAAGAGCAGAATGAGGAGAAGAGTCCAAACTTGACAGAGTTCACTCAGCACTTTAACAACGTGTCTTTCTGGTAAAACAACCTGCTGATTCTCACCCTGTCATCTCTGGTAGAATACCCACAGTTCACCTGTTGTACCTTAGAGCAGGTGTTGATGACTCAGTACCTGTCTTTGTGTTCAGGGTTCGTTCAGTCATCATCCTTCAGGACAAACCTCAGGACAGAGAGAAACTACTGCTGAAGTTCCTGAAAGTCATGAAGGTAAACACACACAGGTGGGGGGGCAGGGCCTAAGCAGAGAATGTGTTTGTATGTGTTACCCATGATGCACCACGGACATCACACCTGTCAGTAATACATCAATGTGTGCATCTCTGCAGCACCTGAGGAAGCTGAACAACTTTAACTCATATCTGTCCATCCTGTCGGCTCTGGACTCCGCCCCCCTGCGACGCCTGGACTGGCAGAGGAGCACAGCTGAGGTCTGTGTTCACTCATTCATTCACTGATTCATTCACTCACTCATTCATTCACTCATTCATTCATTCACTCACTCATTCATTCATTCACTCATTCATTCATTCACTCATTCATTCACTCATTCACACATCCATCACTTCATAATGATTCATGTGTAAGTTTGTGTTTTCAGGCTCTGGAGGAGTACAGCTCTTTGATTGACAGCTCGTCATCATTCAGAGCGTACAGAGCAGCTCTGGCCGAAGTGGAACCTCCCTGTATACCTTACCTGTATGTTAACACCTGTGCACCTCACTGTATACCTCACTGTATACACCTTACCTGTATGTTAACACCTTTATCCCTCACTTGTCTCTCTCTCTCTGACCTGTTTGTCTGTTCAGGGGTTTGATCCTTCAAGACTTGACCTTTGTCCACCTGGGGAATCCTGACAACTTGATGACATCAGAGGGTTCAAAGGTCAACTTCTCTAAGCGCTGGCAGCAGTTTAACATCCTCTACACGCTGAGGAGCTACCAGCAAGTGTGAGTCAGCTCACACCTGTTGTCCTGTTAAGCTCAGTGTTTCTCTGTGTCACCTGGACTAACACCTGAACCCTTGTCTCTTTTCAGTCCTTACTCTCTGCAGCCCAACGATGACATCATACTGTTCTTTAATGACTTCAGCGATCACCTGGCCGAGGAGGCGCTGTGGGAACTCTCTCTCAGGCTCCGCCCACGGAACGCCCCAAGAACCAATCAGAGATGACAGATTAAAACCAACCAAACTGGGACAAAGACTGGGTTAGCCTGTGCTAACGTGTTGTAACAGAGAATGAGGACACACCTGGTGCTATCCTGAATCAGAGTGGGCTAAAGTGATGCTAGTCTGAGGCTAACATCACACAGACACTTGTTCAAAGCTGTTCATAAACTGGGCTAACCACAGCTAACTCATGCAAACTCATGCTAAATGTAATAACCTTCAATAACCTGGACCATCAGCTACCTGCTTCGTCTGGGGCTAACCTGTAGCTAGCCAGGTATATCAAGGTGGACTAATGTGCAGGCTAGATGGGTGTGGCCTCCTCCTGTGTCTGACCTCAGAACTGTATTTGTATTCACTGCAAAATTCCAATAAATATCACTGTTCACCTGTCAACTCATCTGTGCTGATCTGAATGGCTGAGGCAATAATAAACCTGGAGACACCTCAGCTCACTGTTTTTAATGCACAGAGATTATTAATATCTATATTTACAATTTTCTTGGTTTATTTATGGAGCAACAGTGAAAGCTGAGGAACAGGAACATAATATTACACATGATGACATTAATATATTTGTTAACTGTCGTTTTTCCAGATGTTCCCAGGTGTTTCTATAGGATTCCTCTTTTAAGCTTCTTCATGAGAATCAGTAAAATCACTGACAAGGCTCAGATTATCAAGAATTTATCAGCTGTAATCAATTCAGTAATTCATTAATGATTACCAATTCATTTATTGATGCTTCATAGATCATCTCAAGGAAAGTTTTAATCGAAAGCAACTGGACTTAGTTGTAGTCTAGAAGACGTTTCACCTCTCATCCAAGAGGCTTCATCAGTTCATGTTCGCATCTGACCAGGCTGGGACTGGTCCAACTGATTTTTGGTGTGGAGACCCAAGTATTTAACCTCTGTGGGGGCTTTCACCAGACCGATGATGTCATGGATCCTTTGTGCTCCATGTGTCACCGACAGTCATTAGGGTGACAGTTGTTGGTAGAAAACATTAGTTTCGACTTCGTTAGTGCCCCATTGTGTTATAACGACAGTCCTTGGAGTCACATGAGGCCATTTGTGAAAGGTTGTTTTTCCTAGAGGCCAAATTGTTGAGTCTCCTGGGAAGGGATGAAAGGGCGGCATTGTAAATTGGAGATAGGTGGTGTCTTAGACCTCCTCCTCAGTTGAGAGATGGTTTCTCTACTTTAACATAGATGGCTTCTTTTACTCCTCTTTCAAACCATCTGTCCTCTCTGTCCAAGATGTGGACCTTGTTTCATAATAATAATAATAAATTTTATTTATAGTGCACTTTATATTTTAAGAAAATCTCAAAGTGCTACAAAAGTAGTCAAAATGAATTAAAAACAGTTAAAAGGAAGAAAACATCAAAATTTACACAAGAAACAAAATTACAGGTTAAAATATTTTTTAAAATGGTACGTTTTTAAACCCTTTTTAAAACAGTGTAATGACTGTGGAGCCCTCAGATGTTCAGGGAGGGTGTTCCACAGTCGCGGAGCAGAAGAAGAGAAAGCTCAGTCTCCGAGAGTGCGGGACTTGGTCCTTGAAGGAAGAAGTCTGTAGCTGTTGGTGGAGCGGAGTGAGCGTGCTGATGTCTGGGGGGTGAGAAGTTCTTTGAGGTACTGAGGAGCGTTTCCATGGATGCACTGGAATGTGAGGAGGGAGATTTTATATTCGGTCCGGGCGGAGATGGGAAGCCAGTGCAGAGAGTGAAGGATGGGTGTGATGTGTTCATATTTACGTACTCTCAGAAGGATCCTAGCGGCACTGTTTTGAATGTGTTGTAACTTCTGGATGCTCTTCCTGGGGATCCCACTGAGAAGTGCGTTACAGTAATCAAGTCTGGAGGAGACAAAGGCGTGGACGAGCTTCTCAGCTTAGGGTGAGTGTGGGACGGAGTCTGGCTATGTTCCTGAGGTGATGAAATGATACTTTGCAGAGGTGATTGATGTGGGCCTCAAAGGTCAAGTGGGGGTCAAACCTGATGCCAAGTTTGGTGACTGTTGATGATAGTGGGATGTCCTTACCAGAAAAGGTAATACAGGTTATGGTGGAGTTCTGTGTCTGATGAGGGGAACCAATGAGGATGGCTTCAGTCTTAGAACTGTTTAGCTGGAGGAAGTTATGCTTCATCCACGCCCTTATCTCCTCCAGACATGCGGTGAGTATGGAGTGAGGTGATGCTGCTGATGATGGTGAGAGAGTGTCCGTCCTCATGTATAACTGTGTGTCATCAGCGTAGCAATGGAAAGCTATCCCAAAGCGACTGATGACTTTGCCAAGGGGAAGCATGTACAGCGTGAACAGGATGGGACCAAGCACTGACCCTTGTGGGACCCCACAGGTGACAGCATGTGAGCAAGATCTGGATCTCCCCATGGCAACATATTCAGATCTGTCAGTGAGGTAGGACTTAAACCAGCTCAGTACTGTATCGTTTAGTCCAACAGTGTCATGAAGACGTTGGAGGAGTATGTGATGATCAACCGTGTCAAATGCTGCAGATAGGTCGAGGAGGATGAGGAGGGATGGTGAACCGGAGTCAGCTGTCATCAGCAGATAATTTGTAACCCTCACTAAAGGCTGTTTCCGTGCTGTGGGCAGAACGGAAGCCAGACTGAAACTTTTAACAAAGATATTGTTGAGATGGAGGTGATCCTGAAGATGGCCGGCAACAGCTTTCTCAAGAACTTTGGAGAGAAATGGCAAATTGGATATGGGCCTGTAGTTAGCAAGAATCTGAGGGTCAAGGGTGGGTTTTATGAGAAGTGGTTTGATTATGGCTGTTTTTAAGGCTGATGGGATGTGACCAGTCTGAAGAGATTGGTTTATGACCATGGTAATCAGGGGACTAAGAGCAGAGCTGTGTGCTTTCACCAGGGCGGTAGGGAAAGGGTCGAGGGCACAAGTGGAGGGTTTCATCCCCTTGATGATATCTTGCACCTCAGGCTGAGTGATGTCAGGGAAACAGCAGAGGGACGTTGCAATATCAATCTGGGGGTTAGGGGTTGAAACAGAGGAAGAGGAAGGAACAGAGAGGGAGGAGCGAATTGTTTCAATTTTGGTTGTGAAAAAGTCCATGAAATTATTGCAGCGATCTTCTGTAATTTCTGTGAGTGGAGGGATTTGAGGTCGAAGGAGATGACTTATAGTGGAGAACAACTGCTTGGAGTTTCCAGGGCTGCCTTGAATTATGTTGGAAAAGAACTGTGACCAAGCGTCTTTGAGGGATTTTGAATAAGACTTTTGGTGGTCTTGATAGGCCAGCTTGTGGACAGTAAGTCCAGAGGCCTTGTATCGTCGTTCAGGGGCACGTCCAGCTGCCTTCATTTTCCGGAGTTCACTTGTATACCAAGGAGCAGAGCAGGAAAATGTTACTGTCCTGACTTTGATGGGTGCATGGAGATCCAGGATGTTGCTCAAGGTTGTGTTGTAATAGTCCACAGAATCAGAGACTGATGATGTGTGCACATGGTGGAGGTGTTGAAGGTCGGAATGGTGTGAGTGGGGACGTCAACATGTTGCCTGAGATTTAAGCAGTCCAGTAACTGCAGGAATTCGGAAGCCAGATGACAAGAGGGGGAGTTTACATGGATATTAAAGTCTCCAAGGATAATGATGTTTGAGGAAGTAGAACAGAAGGTTGAAAGAAGATTGTACATCTCTTGGATGAAGCGTGGGTTTGGTTTGGGCGGCCGGTAGATTAAAAGAACTGTCATGGGGTGAGGATACCTGCTGTTGAATGCTAAGCATTCAAAAGACGACAGCTCCGGGAGGGGCAGGGGGGACAGGGCCAGATGACTGCGATACATGACAGCCAGGCCACCACCATGACCAGAGCTGCGGGCTTGTTGGAGGTAACAGTAGCCAGGAGGACAGGTTCCATTTAAAACAGAGAAAACATCTGGTTGTTGCCAGGTTTCTGTGAGACACATTATGTCCAGGCATTTGTCCCATATATAATCATGTATGAGACATGATTTGTTTGTGAGAGACTGGACATTGAAAAGTTCGATTTTAATGTTGGATGGAGTAATGTGACGCTGTACTTGTTTAAGTAGGCTAAAATCCACCTTGCGTTTATGGTCTGGCTCCATGAGTAGCGCTGTTGCAGCCACTCCCGTGCCACTGCTGCAAGTCCACAGAGTGTCAGCGCTCCGATGACGTGGGAGAGATGCGACGGGGCGAACAGCAGACCAGACGGAGGGTATGGCGTCGCCACACCGGGAGAAAACAAACTTTCGTTGGGAGCTTCTGTGGATATACCGGGGCCGGCGTAAGAGCCCAAGTTCCTTTATGACCGATAGACAAGCGGGAGTGTTGTAGTTGTTTAACTTCATCAGTTGAGCTGCAGAGAAGTTCGTTACGCCAGGCATGTCGGCTCCGCGTCTGTTGTCACCCACCGGCCACAGAGTAGCACACAGAGGAGGAGAAGCACTCAGGGACAGATTACAGATGGTACATCAGAGACATGGCTGGAGATGTAGAGACCAGAGGGTGTGTGTCGGGCATCAGGGTAGCCGAGAGCAGGATATCCAGGTTTGCCGCCTTGCTAACCGCCAACCCTCCTAAGTGACGCTTGCTTCCAACTGCTGGGAAAAAAAAGTCAGTGCACTAACCTAGCAAATTTGCTATAACATGCTCACAGAGGATAGTGGCAAGAGAAGTTTGGTGTTTCGGTTACTCGAGAATTGAGGATTTGATGATTTGAGGGGGAGAAGCGGCGAACAAACAACGCCAGCGTCCTCTCCCACCATTCCCCAATCATGCAAAAGCTATTTGGTAACAGTAAGTTACCTCAAAGGAGTGGGTTTTCTGCTTTAGATGTACATAGACAGCAGAGTCCAGACCTGAGGAGTTCGCTCTCCTGTGTTGGGCCATGCATTTATGTAGTGATTGTTTTGTTTCGCCAATGTAGAGGTCTTCGCATTCCTCGTTACATTGGACTGCATACACCAGACTGCTCTTGTGGGTGTGTGGTGTTCTGTCCTTTGGATGTACCAGTCTCTGTCTGAGTGTGTTGCCGGGTTTGAAATACACAGGGATACTGTGTTTGTTGAAGATCCTCCTGAGTTTTTCAGATACTGCAGACACATATGGAATAACTATGTTGTTTCTCTTGTTTTGTTTTTCTTTCACTACCACGTCATTGGTTCTCTATCTGGAACCAGCTGCAGTTTTCAAAAATGTCCAACTGGGGTAACCACAAGTTTTGAGGGCTTCTCTCAGGTGCTTGTGTTCTTCCCCTTGGGCCTGTGAGCTTGTGGGTATGTTATCACCTCTGTGTTGGAGAGTTCTGATAACCCCAATCTTGTGTTCCAGAGGGTGGTGTGAGTCGAAAAGAAGATATTGGTCTGTGTGTGTGGGTTTTCTGTATACCCCAATGTGGAGGCTTCTGTCCTTTTCAATATGGACGTCGCAATCTAAGAAAGGCAAACTATTATCCTTGACATCTTCTCTGGTGAACAGATGTTCCTGTCCACTAAGTTAATGTGTTCGGAAAAAGCTTGCAACTCTTTGGTTTAGATTTTAACCCAAGTGTCATCCACATACCTGAACCAATGGCTTGGTGTTGTTCCCTCAAAGGAGTTTAAAGCCTTGCCCTCTACCTCCTCCATATATAGGTTTGCCACAATGGGGGATACTGGTGAACCCATGGCACAGCCGTGTTTTTGTCTGTAAAATTTGCCATTGAACTGGAAATACGTGGTGTTCAGGCACATTTCCAGAAGTTGGCAAATGTGTTTTGGTTCGAGGTTTGTTCAGGTTTGGAGGGAGTTGTCCTGTGTAAGTCTTTCTCTTAGTGTGGACAGCGCCTCACTGGTTGGGATGTACGTGAACAGGGAAGTCACGTCATAGGATACCATGGCTTCATCTGTATCCATTTTTAGGTCCCTGACTTTGTTCACAAAGTCTATGGAATTATGGATGTGGTGTGGGGTGTTGCCCACCAAAGATGCCAAGATCTTGGCGATGTTGTAAGTGACCGAGTTTATGCTGCTGACAATGGGCCTGAGCAGGGCCCCTTCCTTATGGATCTTGGGGAGTCCATATAAGCAGGGAAACGAGTCTTGCGGGTAAAGTCGGTAGTATTGTGCTTTGTCAATAATGCCTTCTTTTTGTAATTGTTATAGATATTCTATAACCTTCTTTTTGTACCCGCTGGTGGGGTCTCGTTTTAGAGTTTCGTATATGTTGGAGTCATCGAGTAGTGCAGTGATCTTGGCATGGTAATTAGTTGTATTGAGTACAACTGTGCATCTACCCTTGTCTGCTGGAAGGATTGTAATGTTTTGGTCTTTGCTCAAAGCCGTTAATGCTTTCCTCTCCTCAATGGAGAGGTTGGAGGGTGGGACCTTCGCTTCGGACAACGTTGCTGACACTTTTAACCTTAGCTGTTCACCTTCAGTTCCAGTTAGGTTGTTTTTCTTTATAGCAGATTCTGTAGCTGTTATCAAATCCACTATGGGTAACTCTTTTGGTGTCACGGCAAAGTTCAAGCCCTTGGCTAGGACCTCTTTCTCTGGGTGGGTAAGTTTGCCTCCAGGAGAGTGTTTCTGTGTTTTGGTCCTTAATTCGAGATTGTAAGTTTTGAAATTTCTTGGTTTGTCTTTCTTTGCTTTTATTTGTTGAGATAATTGGGCTTTCTGGGTGAAAACCACAACTCTTTCTCCAAGATGGAACCAGGTAAATGGGATGTCAGTCTCTGTAATGACTGGTCAGCTTTCTCTTTCAACCCTTCAATTGTGAAATTGATTTGTCTTATTTGTTCATTCAGGAGTTGGTTTTGTGCCTTTTCTATGATCTTTTCCACTCTATGTCCTCTCATAGTGAAATTTAGGCGTAGGCTAGTTGGTGTAAGCCTTTGTTGTCTGCATCTCAGACTAAAGCGTAGGTGGTTTCTGTAATCTGCAATTCTCCGAGCCAACCTTTCATGTTCCCGCACCATTTTAAGGGTAGCCAACCCAAATTATTCTGCAATAAGCCTGTGAATATTCTCATTCATCTAGGTCATAGTTATCTCAAGGAAAGTTTTAATCGAAAGCAACTGGACATAGTTGTAGTCTAGAAGACGTTGAACTGATGAAGCCTCTTAGATGAGAGGTGAAACATCTTCTAGACTACAACTAGAAGACCGCGGGACCCCAGCAACCGCGGGGTCAACGCAGGTCGTAGGGCATACGCTGGCGTAACAGTTCCCACTTCCGAGATGTACTGAAGCGTCCCCACTGCATAATATTCCCAGCGCTGCGTTTCACTATGGAGACGCTGTTCTTCGGGTGGTAAGCCTCTCCCCTCTTTCTCCAAACACAAGCAGTGTCTCTGTGGCCAAAGAGCTCTAGTTTTGTCTCATCTGAGGACAAAGGACATGCTTTCAGTATGCATAATCTTTCTCCAGGTTGTCCTTGACACACTTCAGTCTGGCTTGAAGGTGTCTCTTCTGCTGAAGTGGAGTTCTCCTTGGTCTGCAAGCTCACAGTCTGTTCCTGTGCAGAGCTCTAATAATTGTCTTCTTTGAGGCTACAATTCCTGACTTAGCTAAGTCATTCACTAGTGTCTTGGCAGTGTTTATGGGGTCTATAGACAGGTCTCTCACTGGTTTTCTTTCCAGGGTCATTGAAATCTTTCACTTCCTACCTCTGCCAGGCTTGTTCTGCATAATGTGGCTCTCCTTGAATTTCTCGGTGACACTTCTCATTTGAGTTCTTGACGCTTGGAAATGCTGTGATAACTTTGTATATCCTTCTCCTGCTTCCTGAGCATTGACAATTCTTTTTTTCAAGTCTTCAGTGATTTCTTTAGTTTTTGGCATGATGCTTTCTCAAGTGACAGCTCAAATCTTTACTGAAGTTTTTATACTGCGTGTAAATTGGGAGATAAAAATAAGCTTTAAGTTGAGTTTACAAGTTTTGAGCAAAATCATTTTTGTTTTTTTTTAATAGTTCTGTTTTTGCGTGCATATATAACTAATTTATGCTTAAACAAGGCTTATAATAAAGTGCAATTTCATAAAACACATGATTATACATGGTTAAAAAAGCCAGAATTAGCCAGAAGGCTAGTTTTCATCTGTAGTCCCCTGTCCATGATGTAAAAAGGCAATAAAATACAACTACAATAAAAATACATATACAAACACTTGCTATACAATAAAAATAAAATAAATAAAATAAAAATACAACATCACAACATGACATTTGATCACAACATCACAACAGGCTTATCTTTTAGTGTTGGCAACTGTATGTGTTGATAAGCCACATTTTCAATTTTTTTGTGAAGGCCTTGTATGTTGTAAGCAGTTTAATCTCCTCAGGTACTGAGTCCCACGCACTCACGCTCCTTACTGACCAGGCCGACTTACTGAAAGTGCTCCTGCGCAGAGGAATGTAACAGTCACCTCTGACAGAGCCTCGAGTGACACGTTCAAGGCTGTTTCTTTGGCTAATGAACTCTGCCAGAGGATCAGGAGCCAATTTATGCAGTACTTTATAAATCAATTTTAAGTCTGCAAATGTGTGAATTTAGTTTTCAAAAAGGAAAACAGTGTAAGAAACCTCAATTTGTGGCAACAAAAGATTTAAAATAAAAGCTATTATTTTTCAGAGCTCATCATCTGTGACAGCTTTAAGTGTTGCCTGTTTTGACTGTTCTCACTGTGGCATCAGATCAGATCAGCATGTTAAAACAACCAATAGTTTTAAGGCTGATCAACTCCTCCTCCCCTCCCCCCTCAAACGCACACACACGCACACACACACACACACACACACACACACACACACACACACACACACACACAGATACCCCCTTCCAAAAACCCATCAGAGAGTAATACAATGGCTCCATCTGCTGGATAAAGTAGTGAATTACTGCAAAAGAACACCTGCCATCTCAGGTTTGTCAAGTCCAACTTTGACAGGCCAGAACGGGCACATGCTTCAACCAAAACTCACAATTTTCGCAGCAAGTCTTCCTCAAGGCCTTAAGGAGGTCCTGACAACATTTGAAGTGAATCCGGGTTACCCTGCTTGTAACTGCACATCACACTATGAAATATGTCATTTCCTGCTATAAATAGGTGGTGCTACAACAATTGTATGACTATTGACATATGGATGTGTGCAGATAGGGACCATTAACAATACTGTACAGTTTAATGCAGTTTGGACAAAGTATGGCTGAAATACAGCAAGTTTAATGCAACTTTCTGTTCTGTGACGAGTCGTCCAACTTTGAGGGGCCACCACGGCCGCACCCTTCAATGAAAACTCAAAAACTTGGCAATTTAACATCTTCTATATCTTAATAATGTATTTCCAAATTTTGAAGTGAATCGGATAATGAGTCTAGGAGGGTTGTAAAAATTCCCAACCCCTGGAAATGGCCAAAATGACACAATCTTGTCATCCTCTGGTCAAAATAAAAATACTTTCTGTTGGGTTTAGAATATGGCTCCAAGAGACTTTTTGGTCTTTTTGGTGTGCACATTTTCCGATTTTTAGGCGCAACGGGCTTGAGGGGCTGTTCCGTTTAAAAATGTAGGTGGCGCTATCGAAGCCATTTTGCCACACCCATGCTCAAGACCCCTAAGTTATGTAATTTTTCGCCGTGCCTGACGTGTCTGCAAATTTTCATGAGTTTTCACGCATGTTTAGGCCCTCAAAAAGGCTATTTTGTCGGCGGGAAAAAAAGAGAGAAAAAAAAAGAAAAATAATAAACCGAACGAAAACAATAGGGTCCTTGCAACTCGTTGCTCGGGCCCTAATAAAAGAATAAAAACCGTGATGTACGGTGGCCGGGAGCCCGCCAGCTGCTGTTTCCATGGTGACCGGGGGCGGATCCAGGCGGAGCAGCGGAGCTCCGATCGGCTCCGTCTCCAGACAGAACTAATCAAACACTGGACACACCGAGCTGCTGCAGCCGAACCGGATAGACCGTGACGAGCCGCCGGTTAACGGAGGAGCCGGAGCCGCAGCGCACCGACGGGATGGTCGGTTTAACGTTAACGGAGTGACATTACCAGGTGACCTTCATCTTTACGTTTAGCTTCAGCGTTGAAGTTAACGCGACTGGGGAAGCTAACAGTTAGCCTGATGCTAACGGCTGCTAGCATCTCCAAACAACTTAATTTACAACACGTCGAAACGGGAGACATTTAACCTTGAGTTACTGACGTCAGGTTTTATTCATGTTTGAGAGTAAAGGTGTGTTTCTGTGTCTGTAGGCGATTCAGGTCATTTTAAACTTTAGCAGGATCAAGATCATCCACTGCTTCAGGAACCGTCTTTAAACTTTATTTTACATCTTTTCTCCAAAAGATGATTCATAAAAATGAAAGTCATTATTAATCATTGTTGATGGAGTTTATTCATCTGTTCAGTGATTTGCTGTAGATCGTAATAATCGATCATTCTGTAATGAAACATTGAAACTGTTTCTAACTTTAATCATCTCTCTGAACTTTCCAGAGAAATTCTTTTCTCCACAAACGTAGATTTTTTCATGAAGAGGAGAGAGGTTAGGAGTCAGAGCCAGTTTATCTCTTCGTGTAATTTACCACTTGTGTCTGTTTAAAGTCTGAGGTTTCAATAAAAAGCTTCAGTTACTGAGCAGACAACACAATAAATAACAATAAACATGGTGTTCATGAAGAGAAACAGGAAGAAAAAGCTGTGTGAAGTCAAACACAACATTTAACATTTAACATGAATTCACTTTCTCATTCTTGTTTTTTCATCATCTACATTTAACAACTGAAACCTTCATGTTTGTTTGTTTGTGTGAAATTCTTCTTCTCTGGTGTTTTCTGCAGGTTAGAGATGCTGCAGCGCCCCCTGGTGGTGACGGCTCAGGTGGACCTGGTCCTGGTCCTGGTCTCGGTGCTGGCCCTCTGGACCAGACTGAGCCACCTCAGCTATCCCAACGCTGTGGTGTGAGTGTGTTTGTTTTACTCACCTGGGCATCTGAGAGCTACTCACACACTGTATTCCTGACTGTGTGTGTGTGTGTGTTTGTGTGTTTGTGTGTGTGTGTGTGTGTGTGTGTGTGTGTGTGTGTGTGTGTGTGTGTGTGTGTGTGTGTGTGTGTATGTATGTATGTATGTATGTATGTATGTATGTATGTATGTGTCTGTCTGTCTGTGTGTGTGTGTTCAGGTTCGATGAGGTGTATTATGGTCAGTTTGTGTCTCTCTACATGAAGAGAGTTTTCTTCATTGACGACAGTGGACCGCCGCTCGGTCACATGATCCTGGCCCTTGGAGGTCAGTTACCGCACCTGATGTCACATGTTCAATATGTTGTTACTGTGTGTAACTCATCAGGATGTGTGTGTTGCAGCCTACCTGGGAGGATTTGATGGAAACTTTGTGTGGAACAGAATTGGAGCAGGTAGACATGTCAGTTAAATCAGCAGTGAGGGTGTGTTTGATTTGCGGTACAGAGTGTCCCAGCAGTGAAGGTGTGTTTGTTTTGCGGTACAGAGTATCCCAGCAGTGTGAGTGTGTGGAGTCTGCGGCTGCTGCCCGCTCTCTGTGGAGCTCTCTGTGTTCCTCTGGTTTACCTGTTGACTCTGGAGCTGAGGTTCTCTCACCTGTCGGCTCTGGGAGCTGCTCTGCTGCTGCTGCTGGGTGAGTATCTTCATCATCATCATCATCATCATCATCATAACAACACAATGAGCGTGGGGCATTCAGGGACTAAAACGAGTGTGGGGCTTTGTCACACTATCTTGGTTGTGTTTGTTTTTCAGAGAACTCTCTGATCGTCCAATCACGTTTCATGTTGCTGGAGTCTGTTCTCATCTTCTTCGTGTTGTTGGCCTTCTTCTCCTACCTGCGTTTCCACAACACTCCCGACAGGTGAGAATGACCTCTGACCTCATGACGTGATGTAGATAGATCACCTGACAGGTCTGTGCTCCACCTGTGACTCCTCTCTCCTCCTCAGCTCCTGGTTCAGGTACAGCTGGCTGCTCCTCTGTGGAGCCTCCTGTGCTGCAGCTGTCGGGTGAGTCACTGTGTTTACCTGTGTGTTTACCAGAGGTCTGAACTATGAAGGGAGTTTAACCTCTTCTGGTTTAACTCAGGTTCTCAGGTAAAGTCGGGGTTGACAAACCCTGACTGCCTCGATCTGTGTTAAACGCTACGACGGTTAGACAGAGTTAGTGCGTGTTGATTAAAGGGGCGTGCACCGTATCTCTCAGATGAAGAGCGCACGTTAATTCTGTGGGTTTAGAGGAATTTAAAGAGACTCTAACGACACAATGTCAAACCAACAAAGACAGAGAGACTGGTCACATGTTCTCTGGATTCTTCATCTGTAATATGAGATGGAAGGACACAGAACATATGTGATCATTTCTCAGATACTTGGATTACAGTCAACACGTGGGTCACATGTCTGAGAATGAGCTGTTCCTGTTAATGATGTTCTGCCTGGAACACTCAGGCTGTATATGTATGAATGTAATGCTGTTATGTTCAGTATGAACTTCATGTTAACAGTATTTCAGCCTCAGTGGAAACTGAACCTGGATCAAATAGAAACCTTCTATAAAGTGGTTCACATTCATATTTCCATCATTAATGCTGCTTGGTCTGTAGTCTACAATTACAACAGCCTGTCACATTATATTGTCTTTCAGGACAATAACCCCCCCCCCCTCCCATTTAAAGGATTATTCACAACGATAATATTCAACACTAATGATGTTAAACTCTGCTGCTTGACTGTGAGAAAAAAAATTAAAAAACTGAGAGTGAAAATGGAAAATGTGGAGCATAAAACCCCATTTATTGGTCCACATATCTCTACCATCTACTACATACTGTTTTTATTTTGGTGGGGGGACTGACAGTCTTTAGACACTGACCCCCGTCCTGTAGAGTCCGCCTCTCTCTGCTGATTGGTTGTTCCACCTGTGGGGCGGAGCTTAGGTAGAGGTAACACCGAGTTACACCTCAGGTTACTCTGATCAGACTGTAGCCTCACTTCATAGAACAAGCCTCTGGTCTCTGTCTGTACCTGTGTGTTTACCTGTGTGTGTGTGTGATGTCAGGGTGAAGTACATGGGTGTATTCTCCTACCTGCTGCTGCTGGGCGTGGCCTCTCTGCACACCTGGAACCTGATTGGAGACCAAACTGTCAATCATGTGAGTCCAGGTTCACACTGAGCGTGCTCAGAACCTCGCTTTAAAACAACATATTGACTGATTGTGTGTGTGTGTGTGTACAGGTCAGTGTGTGTGTGCAGTGTGTGTGTAGGTTTGTGTGTCTGCTGGTGGTTCCTGTCCTGCTCTATGTGTTCTGGTTCTACATTCACCTGAGTCTCCTGAACCGCAGCGGACCACATGACCAGCTGATGAGCTCCGCCTTCCAGGCCAGTCTGCAGGTACATACACACACCCACACACACACACACCTGAGGTTCTGGTGGTTCTTGAGGTCATTTAAGGATCTACAGGAGATTCTGGAGCGACTGGTTCCTCAGACTGAATCTGTTCTGGAGGCTGAAGGTGGAACCTCAGTGTCACCTGACAAATAACACGACATCAGCATGTTACATTAGGGACCTGGGTTGATTGATTGATTGATTGATTGATTGGCAGTCTGTCTTCAGGGCGGTCTCTCCAGGATCACCCAGGGTCAGCCTCTGGAAGTCGCCTATGGCAGTCAGGTGACATTAAGAAGCTCTGCCTCCCAGCCAATCCCCTGCTGGCTCCACTCACACAAAGCCAACTACCCAATCAGGTGCTGCCAGCTCACACTGACCAACAGCCAATCACAGAGCTCTCAGGTAGCATGACTGTTTTTACCTGTGTGTTTGTTCAGGTATGAGAATGGGCGTGGCAGCTCTCATCAGCAGCAGGTCACCTGCTACCCCTTCAAAGACGTCAACAACTGGTGGATTGTCAAAGACCCGGGCAGGTGAGTCACCTGTCTGTCCCAGGGCATGGTGGGAGACGCAGTCCCTGACTCACCTCTCTCACCCGTCTGTGTGTGTCAGTCAGGAGCTGGTGGTCGGCAGTCCTCCCCGACCTGTCCGTCATGGTGATGTCATCCAGCTGGTTCATGGGATGACCTCACGCTTCCTCAACAGGTAAAGAGGTGAACAGGTAAAGAGGTGAACAGGTCACCAGGTCACCCTGGGGCCACTGTGTTTGACAGACTGCTGTGGTGTGTTCAAGGACGATACAATATCTGAGATACTGTGCGGAGGTTTGAGGTTCTCACTGTTCCTGAGTGTCGGCCTCTAATGTGACAAGTGTTTGAGTTGTCAAGGTTGACTTGACTCAGATAAGGTCAGGTCGAGTCCGATTGAGTCAGCAAGTCAGTTGTTTCCATGGTTTCTTGTAGCTTTGTTTGATCAGAGAATCAGAACCTGAGACCAGCTCTTCCCTCTGACCCTGTTAAATGGTGGATCATGTTGAAGCAGACTGAAGCAGAGGAGTCAACGTTAACGGACGCTGACGATCAGTTCTGTGTGTTTCAGCCATGACGTCGCAGCTCCCATGAGTCCACATGCTCAGGAAGTCTCAGGTTACATCAACTTCAATGTTTCCATGGCAGCGCAGAACCTGTGGAGAGTGGTGAGGGGAGGGGGAGGTCAGCTGTTTCCACAGGAATGTATTTGTGAGGTGACCTGAGTGTGACCTCTGACCTCTGAGTGTGTGTGTGTGTTCAGGACATCTCCAACAGGGAGGCGGAGTCAGAAGTGTGGAAGACGATCCTGTCTGAGGTTCGATTGGTCCACGTCAACACTTCAGCTGTCCTCAAGGTGCTGACAGGAAGTGACCTCATACTACAGACCTGAGCTGAACGACCATATAAGGACATATTAATCTGTGTGTGTGTGTGTGTGTGTGTGTGTGTGTGTGTGTGTAGCTGAGCGGTGTGTCTCTTCCAGACTGGGGTTTCCGTCAGCTGGAGGTCGTAGCAGAGAAACTGTTTAAAGGTCACAGCAGCAGTTTGGGCTGGACGGTGGAGGAACACCGATATGGAATCAGTACGACCTCTGATCCTGACCCCTGACCTCTGACCTCTTAACAATGAACACAGACTTTTTGCTTTGGTGTAATGTAGTGACACACCTGAACCATCAGACCCACCTGCAGACGTCACAGAGACATCTGTGTCTGAGCTGAGCAGCAGAGAAAAGAACTGACAACCGAATCACGAAGATGTGTTTCACCCTGTAGAGCTTATTTCAGGGGGGCCTACTTTAACCAGAGGATGCTAATGTTAGCCAGCCCACCTAACTAACATTAACCCCCATTTGGTGTCAAACTCATTTGTTTATCAGCTGCAGTCGGTTCCTCTTCCTCGTCACAGTGAAGCAGTAGAATGACACAGCACAGCTTCTTATGTTGCTTTGTGTGTGTGTGTGTGTGTGCTCAGGTCAGGAGCAGAAGGAGAGGGAGGCGGAGCTTCATTCTCCGACTCACATTGACGTTGACAGAAAAATTTCCTTCTGGGCAAAATTTCTAGAACTTCAGGTACGTCAGTGAACGCATCATCACTTTATTATCCAATGAGATCTCTGTTACAGAAACTGTATCATCATCATCATTATCAGGGCGACAGTGTGAAACAGCAGTAGAGTGATGATGTCATGTTGTGATGTCACCACAGTGGAAGATGCTGACGGTGAAACAGGAAGACTCTGAACACAAATACAGCTCCTCCCCCTTAGAGTGGATCACCATGGAAACCAACATTGCATACTGGCTGCACTCGTCCACCAATGTAACGCGCACACACACACACACACACAGATCACAGCTACACTCATTAATCAATAATACAATCAATAATCAATAATATCCTGGTTTCAGGCTCAGATCCATCTGATTGGTAACCCGGTGTCATGGGGCGTGGCCAACCTCAGCCTGCTGGCCTATCAGCTGCTGGCAGCCGTCTACCTGCTGAGGAGGAGGCGGGGTTTCAAAGACCTACCTGATGGTACGTTCACATACTGTTCACCTGAACCAGGCCCAGGACCTGAACCTGGACCTGAACCAGGACCTAAGCTGAGAGTAACACAGTGGTTTCTAACGTGTGTGTGTGTGTTTGTGTGCGTGTGCGTGCAGGTGTGTGGTGTCAGTTTGTGCGTCTGGGTTGTGTGTGTGTTGGAGGTTGGGTGGTGAACTTCGTTCCCTTCCTGTTGATGGAGAAAACTCTCTTCCTGTATCACTACCTGCCTGCCCTCTGCTACCTGTACCTGCTGAGCCCCGCCCTGCTGGAGCACGCTCACACTCACCTGCTCAGGTACACACACACACACACACACACACACAACATCAGTAGTAAGACACTTAATGTTAATGTTAATGTTGTTTGAACTTTGTCTGTGCAGCAATGTGACACACCGGCGGGCACTGTGTGTGTGCGTGGCAGCCATGTTGTCGTCCGTCTTTCTGTCATATCGAACCTTCTGCCCTCTGACCTACGGCAGCCCCGAGCTCTCAGCCAATCAGCTGCAAGGACTGAGGTGGAGGGACACCTGGGACATCCTGTACCGCCGCCGCTGAACTGAAGCTGTTCACGAACTGAGGAGAAGCACCTGAATGCACCACCAGGTGTGGTCATTCTGAAGGCGGAGCTTCAGTCCTCTGACCTCATGGCGATGTAACAGTGATGATTGACAGGTGACAAAAACATGTTTGTGTCCACACCTTCACAGGTGTTTGTTAAAACGTTATGAGCAGCCAGACCAACAGGCGACGATATGACGCCATGTTGACCAATCAGAAGCCGGCCCTGATTGTACTGAAACAGAAAAATAATGCTATAAAGACTTTGGTGTTTGTGTGGACGAGGCCTGAAAAGAAAAACTGATTTAATGTGAAGTTTCAGAGAAACCGTACAAAATAAAAGCTCCTCAACAGTGAAACCTGGTGCTTTTATTCTGAAACATGAAACATGTTATCACCGTGAATAAAACCAGGAATTAGACTGAGCCGCTGTCTGAATATTTCTGTTTCTGTCTCATTAACGTGTAGAAACATCAAGTCACGTGTAACCGGATAAAACGTTTTTACACAAAAAAGGAAAATTTAAATCATCCGGCGGAACCAAAGACGGCGGAACCGGAAGTGAAGTCAGGGGAAGAAAACAGAACGGTCCGGTTTGTTTTGTAGTTTGTGAATGAAGATAGACAGACAGTTAGACAGAGAGAGAGAGACAGGTGAGAGACAGGCAGGTGAATGAAGCCCGTCTCTGTCGGTTTTGACCTGGGTCTCAGTCTGAACGGTGGGAGATCGCGGGAGAAGTTTCCCCGCCGTACAGCCGCACAGCCTGCTGGGTAATATGCTAACGACAAAGCTGCGTTGATTGGTGCTCCGCGGCGCGTGCAAGCAGAGAGTAGAGACACAGTAGAAACAGAATAAAGACAAGCAGGTGATTTACTGACCGAAGACAGAAAAACACGGGACGAGACGGAAGCTGCCGAAGGTCAGAAAGTCTATATACTACCGAGTACTACTGATACTACTGATACAGCTCGGTGCAGTGCTGAGCATCAGTTAAACCAGGTTTCTGTCGCTCAGTTAGACTTGAAGCAGGTTTAAATAAACCAGAGCTCAGTGATCACTGAACCTGATCAGTCCCTGCTCTCAGCCTGTTCCAGGTTGTTCCAGGATGTTTTCAGGTAGTAAACCTTGACCAGGTTAATGATGATCAGTCTCAGGTCAGGATCAGGTTCTTTGTGTGGATTCATCAGACCTGAACTGGACCTGGACCTGGACCAGCTGACAGGATAGAGTCAGATCCAGCAGGAGATGTTGTTATTGTTGTTTATATTGACTCTGAGACTGCGTGTGTGTGTGTGTGTGTGTGTGTGTGTGTGTGTGTGTGTGTGTGTGTGTGTGTCTCCACAGACATGTCTGTCTCTCTGTCAGAAGAGAGAGACAGGATCCAGCGACAGGTGGAGGAGCTGGAAAAGAATCTGTCTGTAACACACACTGAACTGGAGCTGCTGAGCAGTGAGACAGGTACCTGTCTGTCTCTCTCTCTCTCTCTCTCCCTCTCTCTCCCTGTCTGTCTCATAGTGACCTTGTCTGTCTCTCTGATCAGATGATGACTCAGGAAGTGATGATCAAGAGGATGAGGTGAGACACACACACCTGCACCATCCAGAGACCAGGTGGTCCAGGTTCAGGACCTGAGACCTCCGCCTGTTACACACTCAATTCAAAGATCTTTATCGACAAAACACAGGGCGGTCAGAGAGACTCAGTCGTGGACTCAGCTCTGTGTGTTGTTGCTGTGTTTGACCAGTTTCAGTTGTAAACCAACACTGTGAGGACAGACTGGGTTTGAGGGTTCAGAGTAGATTCAGGTCCATGTTAGGATCAGACATGTAGCTGTGATGGTCAAGCTAAGCTAAGCTAAGCTTATGTGTGTTCAGTCTGCAGCAGGTCTGTTGGCTCAGAGAGAGAAAATCCAGAGACAGATCCAGAACCTGGAGAATGTCCTTGGACCACACAGTCCCATCTGTATATCAGGTACCTGTCTGCCTGTCTGTCTGCCTGTCTGTCTTTCTGTGTCTCTGTCTGTCTGATTAATACCTGTCTTGTGTGTGTTCAGGTGACAGTGAGAGCAGCAGTGATGAGGTCAGTGACACTCATACAGTCTGTTAATGTCTGTTAAAACAACACAGGTCCGTTCTTCACTCTGTGTGTGTGTGTGTGTGTGTGTGTTCAGAGTGAGTTGGGTTTGTCTCTATCTGTGGACTCCTGTCTTCAGATGAACCTGGTTTACCAGCAGGTCCTGCAGGATACTCTGAACCAGCTGGAGACACTACTGACACACAACCACAGACAGCAGGTCAGTACAGACACACAACCACAGACAGCAGGTCAGTACAGACACACAACCACAGACAGCAGGTCAGTACAGACACACAACCACAGACAGCAGGTCAGTACAGACACACAACCACAGACAGCAGGTCAGCACTGACATGTTTGTGTCTGTAGATGGAGCTGGTGTCTCAGCTGTCTGGACCAATCAAAGAGCCTCCCAGACAACAGCCCGCCTCCTCTTCCTACCAGCAGCCAATCAACATGTACCTGGGTCGCTTCCTGAAACCGTACTTCAAGGACAAACTGACAGGACTGGTAAGACAGACAGACAGACAGACAGACAGTGTGTTGACAGTTAACCAATGAGGCTGTGTCTGTCCAGGGTCCTCCGGCCAATCAGGAGACAAAGGAGAAGGCGAGCAGGATGACAGGAAGTCTGGACGACAAGAAGCTGAAAATGAAACGATGTGAGAAAAAGAATCTGAAACATTGAAACATTTACAGAGACGTCCTTACTGAAATATAATGTCTCTGTCTGTCTGTCTCTCTGTCTCTCTCTCTCTCTCTCTCTCTCTCTCTCTCTCTCTCTCTCTCTCTGTCTGTCTGTCTGTCTGTCTCTCTGTCTGTCACTCTCTCTCTCTGTCTGTCTTCCTGTCTGTTGCGCTCTCTGTCTGTCTCTCAGGGGAGAGCTGGCAGAAAACTCTGTTGATCCACTCGGTGTCCAGAGACAGTCTGAGGAGACTGATCCAACCCAAACTGTCCAGGTAACATCACCTGACACTGCTCACCTGAGCTTTACTGTGGAAGCTTTATAATGAACTGTATGTCTCTCTCCTCCTGTCTGTCTCTCTCAGGGTGGACTACCTGAGTCAGAAGCTGTCGTCAGCAGAGGAGACAGACAAGCAGCAGCTCAGGGAGCAGATAGACAGTTTGGAGAGAGAGATCGACCTGCTCAGGTACGTCAGAGGAGTCCCCACAAGTATACACATACAGATATGTGTGTGAGGGGTGATGTTTCTGATTGTCTCTGATTGGTCAGAGGGAAGAAGGAGGAGGAGTTGATTGGTGATCGATACGAAGAACATGATTGGCAGAAAATCTCCAACATTGACGTGAGTCTGAAAATCAACCAATCAGACGATGGTGAGGGAGGAAACACCAGACTGTCACTGATAACTCCTCTTCTCCTCTCCTCCTCCTCCTCCTCTTCTTCCTCCTCTCTCCTCCTCAGTTTGAAGGGACGAGGGAGGCGGAGGACATCCGTTGTTTCTGGCAGAACTTTCTCCACCCATCCATCAATAAGTCTCGGTGGAGTCAGGAGGAGGTGCAGCAGCTGAGGGAGGTTAGCCAGAGACACAAGGAGAGACACTGGGAGACCATCGCTGAGGAGCTGGGGGTGAGGAGGAGGGAGGAGTTTGTTTTTATCTCTCACCTGTCTGTCTGTGTCTCACCTGTCTGTCTCTCTCTCACCTGTCTGTTTGTCTCTCACCCATCTGTCTGTGTCTCACCTGTCTGTCTGTCTCTCAGACAGGGAGGACAGCCTTCATGTGTCTCCAGACGTTCCAGCGCTTTGTCTCGGATTCGTTGAGACGCAGGACTTGGACTCCGGCTGAGGACGCTCTGCTCAGAGAGCTGGTCCACAGGATGAGGATCGGCAACTTCATCCCCTACACACAAAGTAATGACATCATACTCTGACATCACACTCTAATGATCACCTGTCTGTCTCTCACCTGTCTGTCTCTCTCTCAGTGAGTTACTTCATGAAGGGGCGGGACCCCGCTCAGCTGATCTACAGGTGGAACCAGGTTTTGGATCCAAGCCTGAGGAAAGGTCCGTGGACCAAACAGGAAGACCAGGTGGGCAGGAGGTGGGGCTTTAACACTCTCTGTAGACTCATGTCATGGCTCAGACCTCCTGGCTCAGTGACATCATTGCGTCATGTGACGTTGACAGCGTGTTAGCTTAGCATAAAGACAGAGGAAGCAGCCTCCTGCCTGCAGGTGTATGTCAGTGCAGGTTATGTTATCCGTCACCTGGGGCCAGAGGCTAACTAAAGGAGCTGTATTTACTCTATTACTCCTGAAGTTACTTTACACTGGTTTGAAAAATGCTCTGAACTACATCAGCATGACACAAGACTCTAACCTGTCTCTCACCTGTCTGTCTCTCACCTGTATGTCGTTCTCTCTCTCACCTGTCTGTCTCTCTCTCACCTGTCTGCCTGTCTGTCACCTGTCTGTCTGTCTCTCACCTGTCTGCCTGTCTCTCTCTCACCTGTCTGTCTGTCACCTGTCTGCCTGTCTGTCACCTGTATGTGTCTCACCTGTCTGTCTGTTTGTCACTCTGTCTCTCTCCTAGCTCTTGCTGCAAGCTGTCTCCCGTCACGGGGAGAGGAGCTGGTGGAGGATCAGGTTGGAGGTTCCTGGACGATCAGACTCCGCCTGCAGAGACAGGTGAGATTTGATTGGACGACAGGTGAGAGAGTCAGAGTCTGATTGGTTGCCTGCTCCTCTGTAAACCTCTGTGTGTGCGTGCGTGCGTGTGTGTGTGTGTGTGTGCAGGTATCATGACTGTCTGAAGGCGGGAACAAAGCGAGGAGCGTTTGACCAACAGGAGAGAGCGCTGCTGCTAACACTGGTTCACAAACATGGAGTCGGTCAGTCTCACCTTTATGTCACCTGGTTTCCTGATTAGACCTGGTTCACTCAGGCTTCAGGGAATAATGAGGAGTTTTTCACTGAATATAATCAGCTCCTCCATGTTTCTACAGGAGCCCAGAACAGACAAATTGTACCAAACGGAGGCCTGTTACACGTCGTTTTCCTCTGAGACGTGGTTTTATAATAATAAATAATTAATAAACGGACAGGAGAGAGAGCGAGGACTCAGGTCAGCTTCCCTCTCTCACACTGAGCGGAAATAAAACCACAGAAAGTAAAGATTCAGTTTTCCTGACATAGTAGTTGATGTGGAAGTTGACACCATTTTGTCCCCTGATGGCCACCATAGACACTCAGGTGTTCAGTCGGCTGCAGTCTGAGTTCTCTAGATGTCAGTAAACTCTACGCACTGCTGCTTTAAAGGAATTATTGATGATGAAAATAATCTGTTCACAAAAACAAAACTGTTTGATTCAACAAATATAAAGTCAAACATTAAAATCTGTGTTCAGATGAGTAAATCAGATTATCATCAGTATAAAACTGAGAGATGAAAATCAGTAGAGAAATGGATAAAAACCTGAGAGAGTGAGAATATGGAGGACAGGTCGGCCTGGAGGTGGACTGTGCAGATCTGGACCTAAAGTTTTCTCTTTTGGTTCTGATGTTGTTGATCATGTTTGATCATGTGATCACGTCCTGTTTGTGTCTTGTCTTTGGTCACGATAAACATTCGTCCGTGTTTCAGGTCGCTGGGCAAAGATCGCTGCTGAGATCCCTCACCGTTACGACGCTCAGTGTCTCAGAGAGTGGAGGAAACTGAGCAGGACACTACCACCTGCTGCTCAGGTACGCTCACCTGTCCTCTGTCCTCCGGGGGGAGAGCCTATTAGGGCAGGGGGGGACTGTGGCGTTCTTCACCTGATGCACTTCTGTTCAGAAAGTATTCAGACCCCTTCACTGTATTCACATTATGTTGCAGCATCATTATGAAGACAAAAGAATAAAATTTTCTCTCATTGATCTAAAATCAATATCCCATAATGACAACATGGAAACAGAATTTAGATATTTTCCACACAGGATCTCTGGACCTCAGCCAGAGTGACCATCAGGTTCTGGGTCACCTCCGTTATTAAGGTTCTCCTCTGATTATTGGGAACTGGGAACCTTCAATGCAGCAGCAGGTTTTCTGTAGCTTTCAGATATGAACCTGACACAGTCCTGTCTCTGCGCTCTGCAGACAGCTCCTTTGGTTTTTACTCTGGTATCATTGTCAGCTGGGAGACCTGATACATGTGTGTGTCTGTCCACATCCTGTCCAATCAGCTGAGTTTACCACAGGTGGACTCCAGTCAAGGTGTAGAAACATCTCAAAGATTAAAGAGTCTGAATACTTATGTCAATGTGATGGTTTTATGATTTTAGATGTTATGTGCCATAGATTGTAGATTGATGAGGTAAAAAGTTATTTATAAAATTTAGACCAACTGACAGGATCCTTTGACCCAAAGCCTCTGACGGTCTGTGTGTATGTTTTTATTCACAGTGAGAAAACTCAGTGTGAAAGAACAAAAACAGAAGTTTGACAAAATAAATTAATGTGGGACTGAATTGGATGAAGAAAAAAAAAACACCTCCAGTGTGGATAGACCCCAACACTACAACATTACAAAAATGTGAAAAAGTGAAGGGGTCTGAATACTTTCTGAATGCACTAAGCTACAAGACCAGTTCCAGACACTGAAGATGACACAAAAGTTCAGAATCTCTGTTATTTCCTGATATTTGATGAAGTGTCTGATCTTTTAGGACAGCACCTTCTGTATCAGACTGCAACTTTCAGTTGAACCGAACCAGGAACCAGGTTTAAAGTAACTTAAAGTAAATTGCCTTTAATATTTATGTTTGTAATAACTGCATCAAACCTGCTGTGTTGTTTTACCAGCATCTTTTAGGTTCAACTCAAAGTCACCTTACTTCTTGTGGTGCTTTCAACTGTATCACTCAGTCCTCATCATCACATTGAGTTTGCGCAGGACATGGAAACATGGAAATTTTAAACTTCACAAACAGTAACAAACTGCATCTGATCTGAAATACAGTGAAAGCTCCACAACAAGTGAGGAAGTGGATGTTTAATTCAGAATGTTTTTTATTTATGTGATTGTTAAAGTTAAAGTTTAACTTGATCTTTGAATCAGGTTTAGGAGGAAAATGTGTAAACCTGATCAAAATAAATTAGAACATCGTCAACGTAAAAGTGAAATCTGATGATGCATCCTGTCCTCATCAGAGCCAACTGATCACTGATCTGATTCTCTCTCTGTCAAATAGAACAAAGCTAGAAAACCACAAAGGAGTCGAGGAGGAGAAAAAAATGCTTCCACTCCCAAGAGGAAGGCCAGGAGGAGAACAAAAAAAATAAAAGAGGAGGAGAGCAGTGAGGAGGAGCAGGAGGACATGGTGGTGGAGTACATGGACAGTGATGAAGACAAAAAGAAGAAAAAGAAGGAGGTAGTGGAAGAGAAGAGGACTGAGGAGGTGGAGCAGGAGGAGCAGGAGGAGCAGGAGGAGGAGAAGTACATCATCTCTCCCATGACAGAGTGGATTCCAGCAGAAAAGGCGCAAAGTTTCTCCTTCCTTAGCTTTCGTCCAGTGGAGCTACCGTCTTCTGGTGAAGGCCACAGCGGGCATCCGGTCCGGTCGACCATTCTGGGTAAGTCGGGCCGCTCCATCATCATTGGACCAAATCCCAGAGAGCTTCGGTGGGAGGAGCGCCACAGCTCCAGTGCCATGATGATGGTGTCACCTGACCAGCTCCGAGCCCACCTGTACCGCAAGGCGCACAAGTCCATTGACCAGAGTTCCCTCCAGACTGGCAAACAGAACCACCAGGCCCGAGTGATGGACGCAGGGCTGGACTACGAGCTGTGGGCCGCAGTGACGCCGTGGATCGGCAACTTGCTGATCCCGGCAAAAAGCAGACTGACGACAGCAGACGCCCTGAGGGAGCAAGGAGAGAAAACCCAGCTCACCTCGACTTCGGTCTTCCTGCTCCTCCTGCAGACCATGAACGTGGACACGATGGGGTGCAAGGAGATGATAGAGCAGAGGAGGAACAAAGTGGTTTTACTGACGCCACCTCCAGATCCTTCCCCTGTCCGGCCGAAGAATCCAAAGACCATTGCAGGCATCCTGCAGCAGAGGAAGGTCATGAAAGAGGAGCTGCAGGAGTTAGACTTGCAGCACAACCTGGTTCTGAAGCACATTCAGGCCCTGAAGCAACAGCAACAAACACAGCAACTCATATTTGTGCAGCAACCACAGTTTCTTCCTCCTTGTCTCCCCCCATCGATGCCTTCTCAGAATCATCCCGGCGTTCTTCAGATGCCTCCTAACATGTTACTTCCTCAGGCTGTCTTTGTTCCTCATCCTGTCCTCCAGCCTCACGCTGCCTCCATCCAGTACATATCATCCTCTTCTCCACCTCCACACAGACCTTCTCCTGTGGGGGGCGTCACCTCCTCATTACACGCACCTCCTGCTCTTCACAGACTGATTGTCCCTCCTGTCTCTGTGGTCCCGATGCTCCAGAATGCCACACCAACCAGCACCGCTTCAGTCTGCCCACTGCCTGCACCTGTGACTCAAACCCTCAATGTGGTCCAGCCCCTGTCCTCTAACCAGGCACCTGTCAACCAGCAGGCTGTTCCCCTCATGTTCACTACCCCCACCCCAGGCCCCAGCCAGGCCTGTCCCTTCCTCAAACCTCTCAGCTCCACTCTTAGTCTACCCAGAGAGAGGGGGCAGAAGGCAGCGGACGGTCAAGAGGCTGTTTGCAGCAATCCGAGTGAGGTGGATATAGGTGGGGCAGGTACAGGTGTGGAGGGGGCAGGTGACAGAGTGACAGAGCAGGGACAGAGGATTCAGAAGCCAAGTCAGAAGGCCAGCGCTCTGCAGGAAGCCACTGACTCCAAGGTGACTGAGTTTTTAGGAACTGACCAATCTGATCTGATAATCATCCTGCTGCTGTTTTCAGAGGTTTGTGAATCTGGCACGAAATTTAGAAGGAACCTCTTTTTCACTTCAGTCCAGAGATACAGCTGAAGGTAACTCGCTAAACTCGGATGCTGTTTCGTAGTACAGGCCTCAGGTCAACTTGCTGTTGTTATTATTAGAATAAATATAAAAATCTACATCTTTAAAGTCAGCAAGACATGAAGATACCAAACGCAAGAAATTTGGCATCAAATCTCCAGAGACTTAATTCTTTATTATATTTCTGAATCACTGTTTGGTGTTAGCATACTCACATATCCCTTTTTCTCAAACTGGAACAGTCACAGGTTCAGTTTGTGATAATTTGATGAAACATGAGAAAAATATCAACTAAATTTTTATCAAAACTAGATTTTCACTCAGGTCTCGTCTGTAAGATCAGGTCTCAGGACTGGGTAAAAAAGTTTTTTGGAGTCCACTTCAGGTCACAGATGACAAGGCTTTGAACTTAATTTTGGTTTTTGCTCATTTCAGGCTGAAGCTAAGAAGAAAGCTGCTCCATCTCCACAAAGGAAAGCTCAGACCTCCCTGCTCCTTCCTCCTCAGCAGCTCTGCGCTCCTGCAGGAGTCTCTTCTTCCTCCTCTAGCAAAGCTGAAGCTCCTTCACCTGCACCTCCTCCAGCAGGAGAAACTACACCTCCTCTTCTTAGACAGAGTGATCCTCCTGTCTTTGAGGACTTACCTCAGACTAGCACCACCTCCTCGCACACTGCATCCTCCACATCAAGTTTACCTGCTCCTTTTCACGGTGACCACGACTACACCCTTGTTAATCCTTACTCCACCCTGACTCGACCAGGAACCACCCCCAAACAGCCAAACCCCACACACTGTAAATCTTACTCCACCCCCAATAGGACACCCAGAGGAAGGAAACGAGGGAGGGGGGAGGAGCAAGACCAGGTGACGAGTGGTCAGGGTGAGCAGTGTGTGGGTGGGACAGGTGACTCTGTGGGCGGGGCTGGCACAGGTGTGATCCAGGAAGGAAAGAGAGTTCGGAAGCCGAGTCAGAAGGCCAGAGCGCTGCAGGAAACCTCTAAGGCCAAGGTAAGACCTGCCTCCTCCTCGTCTCTCTGCCTCCTCTTTGTCTCCTCCTCTCACTCTGACTCCTCCTGTGGTTTTCTGTTTTCTGTTTTCAGGTTGAAGCCAAGAAGAAGAGAACTCCTTTTTCTCGGAAGACGCGCCCTCGTACCTCTCGGTCCAAAGAGGAAGTCGTCGTCCAATCGGAGACTCCGCTCCCGGGGTTGCGTTTACTTCCCGGTCAGTCGATGTGGGTCATGACTCCTGGTGGTCTGGTCCAGCTGGCACAAGCCTCGTGTCAAGGCCTGCAGCTGGCAGTGGTCCCGAGCACCCCCATCCCACCTCTACCTGAGAACACTGTAAGTCACCCACTGGCTCCTCCCCCACAGCAGCTCATCTCTGGCAACTGGCGACTGGTTGCACCTCGGTCCCCTGCAGTATGCGCCCCCTTAAAACTCCATGGTCTGAATCAGCCACACCCTCTTGCCGCCCTGCCCACCTGTCCATCCAAGCCCCTCCCCCCAACCTTTGTCCTGCAACCTGTCCAAAACCCCGGCTCCTGTCCTCCCCAGCCTTCTCCCAGACTCTTGCCTCATAAGAGCGTGGGCAGAGAGGACCCTGCAGAGCCCCCACCCCTCAGGAGGGAGGCGCTGCAGTTCGACCCCTCCCTGATGTTCCTTGAGCCACAGGAGGAAGTGAGCGAGTGGCTGAGCGGGCGGGGAGGGGTGGTGGTACCCGGAGCGGGCATCGCTCTGCCCTACCTGCCGCCCTCTGTCAGCAGTCTGAGCATGCTCAGTGCGCTGCTCCAGGCTAAGAAGTCTCTGACCAGATCATCCCTGCAGCTGCTGTGTCGAGGCTCCGAACCCCGACACCCCCAAACCAGACCTGAAACCAGCACCGAGAAAACCTCCAGTCAGCCCCCACCAGACCTGCCAGACTCCACTTCTGATCTCAGACCAGCAGGGGACCAACCAGGTAACTCTCATCTGACAGGTACTAGCTGCAGGTGGTGAGCTTTCCTGTGTCTATTCATCCATGATGGCATTCTCTGCTGACTTCTGTCCTCTGAGGTTTGTTTGTTTTGTCTCCCTGCAGTTCCCTCTGTCAGCTCTGACCTCCTGCAGGAGGAGGAGGAGGCAGAGCTTGTGGCAGCGGTGCGTCAGTTGGTAACAGAGCGTTTCTCAGGTAACCCCGCCTACCAGCTGCTGAAGGCCCGCTTCCTGTCCTGTTTCACTGTCCCTGCCCTCCTCGCCACCATCCAGCCAATCCCAGAGAAGACTGGGGCCCGCCCAGCCACTGAGGACGAGGAGGAGGAGGAGGAGGCGGCGAAAGACGAAGATGAGGAGGAGGAGCTGGAGAAAATCAAAGAGAGAGGCAGACAGAGGAGAGCAGAGGTAAATTTTAACATTAAATGTTTATTCAGCGACACAGTCAGTTATTATATTGTTGTATAAAGCGGTGCAGTACCAGTAATAGCCACTAGATGTCACTTTCAAAGAAACAAAGTCCTGACAGATGTATGTTGGCGCAAGTGGGTTAGGGCTCCCATCGCTCGTGGTGGTGTTCACCTCCTGTGATTTTACCCCGTCAACAGTCATGATCGAAGGCATCGCGTTTCAGGTCCTCCGTCTTCGTGAATGTGACATTTCAGTAATAGAAATTCACAAAAAAACAATTGGTTTTCATATTAATGTCCCTGACAACCTCTGTAGTTTCATTTAGACTCTTGTTAGAAGCCACAAGGATCAGTGCTGCGGCTCTGTATTCACATGCTAATTGACTGTAACTGGAGGTTGGTGGATGCATATGACCACGAGTTCTAAGCCTGTGGATATTCTCATTCATCCAGGTCATAGTTATCTCAAGGAAATTTAAATCGAACACAACTGGACTAAATTGTAGTCTGGGAAGACGTTTCACCTCTCATCCAAGAGGCTTCATCAGTTCCTGTACGCATCTGACCAGGCTGGGACTGGTCCAAATAAAAATTTTGGTGTGGAGACCCAGGTATTTAACCTCTGTGAGGGCAACAACAACTACACAAACACATGGCCCAACACAGGAGAGCTAACTCCTCAGGTCTGGACTCTCTGTCGCTGTCTATTTACATCTAAAGGAGAAAACCCACTCCTTTGAGGACAACAAGGTCCACATCTTGGACAGATGGTTTGAAAGAGGAGTGAAAGAAGCCATCTATGTAAAAATAGAGAAACCATCCCTCATACCGCCCTCTCATCCCTTCCCAGGAGACTCAACGATTTGGCCTCTAGGAAAAACAACGTTTCACAAATGGCCTCATGTGACTAACAACTGTCGTTATAACACAATAGGGCACTAATGAAGTCGAAACTAACTTTTCTACCAACGACCGCCACCCTAACAACTGTCATTGACACATGGAGCACAAAGGATCCGTGACATCATTGGTCTTGTGAAAGCCCCCACAGAGGTTAAATACCTGGGTTTCCACACCAAAATTTTTAGTTGGACCAGTCCCAGCCTGGTCAGATGCGTACAGGAACTGAAGAAGCCTCTTGGATGAGAGATAAAACGTCTTCCCAGACTACAACTAAGTCCAGTTGCTTTCGATTTAAATTTCACGAGTTCTGATTATAATACCTTGTCCTCTTTTGGTAAATAAATCATCTGCCACCATTTCTACGCTGACGACACTCAGCTGTATTTACATCAGTAAAGTATTCTCAAAACATTATAGTGTTTAAATTCACTGACGTGAGTTGATACAGAACAACAGATTTTCTGGACGTTTGCTCAGGTAAAACATTGGATCCCAACTCAACCAAAACCAGGACCCAGGAGAAACTGAGCTCACTCAGTATTTTTATTATTATTATTTTGTTCTGTAGAGATCAGTGCTGACATGTGATGGGTCAGGACCTCCAGCCAATCACTTCTCAGGAATCATCAACACCAACACACCCACCCCTGACCGGACTGGACCAGACCGGTAGAGACTGGATCACCACTGTCCGATAAAAATCTGAGAGAAAGTCTTTAAAATGTGTTGGAATTTAAGATCTGATGGTGTCAGAGAGTGGACAGGTGACAGAGTTCATAAAAAAGTAAAACCATTAAATACACCATGTTACCTAAAAAAATCTGAGGCTGGAAATCTATAAAATGATTGATTATTGTAAAATGGTCAGCAGTGGAGATGTGGTGCGTTCAGGAACCTCAGAGAAATAATGAAGTTGCACTAAAATATGTTTATTGTTATTTTGTTTATTTTTATTTTCATTCAGTTTCTGTAAAGATTCAACTGTTCTGAGGTGATTATTTTGTAATAAACAGAGTTTGTGTGAAATGAAGCTGGTTGTTTGTGAGGACTGTTTAGTGTTAGACCTGAAAAGTGAGGACTCTGGACTGTGAGGTTTTGTGAGGACTGTGGTTTTTGTGAGGACTGTGTGATTTCTGTAGACTGTGAGGACTGAGGTTTCTGTGAGGACTCTCGCTCTTTCCTCTTTTTCATCGTTTGGTTTCAGTTCAGTTTGATGAAACTTTCCAGGAATCAGAGTGAAATTGTTTCCAGTTTCTCTGAATCACTCTGACTTCTCTAATCTTCATCTCTTCCTCTTTCTATCAGTTTCAAACAGTAAACAGAAGGATTTTAACGCAGTTCATTATGTGAAGGAAGAACTTTGATCTGTTCCTCAGTAAAAGTAATAAAACTGAAAATACTTCAGCACAGGTAAAAGTCCTGCATTTAAAGTTTTAAATAAGTAAATGAACATACACTGAAAGGATTAAAAGTACTCTGAGTATTTTATTATATCAGATTATTTTAACTGTTAATGTGTAGATTACTCTCATTATGTATTAATCTGATTATTTTCTTGACTGATTGATTAGGTTTGTGTTTACACACTCTTATGTTCTGTATCGCAGTATTTTTACAGCCTGGTTTGAAGAAGTGCTCAAATATTTTACATAAATCCTACATTCAAACTTGCTTTGTTTAAATTTCAGAAGTACAAGCCTCGAATTATACTTTTAAGTACCAGCGGTAAAAGTATTGGTGCAGTGAAATAATCAGTAATAACATAATTTCTTTGTTATGAGTTGTTTTGATAATCTGAATCTGCAGAGTATCTCTCTCGGAGCTCAAAGTATTTGGGTAAATGTACTTAGTTACTTTCCATCACTGGTTATAAAATAATGACTTTACAAACAGATTCAGTCCAATGTCACTTCTCTTTGGTTAATGATTCTTCAGTGTTTCCTCTTCATTCGACTGTTTTACTTCACCTGTGTGTTAACAGCTGAACAGGTGAGACGTGATTGGAGGATGAACAGTGTCAGTGCCAGTCAGAGGGTGGAGACTGACTGAAAACAGGAAGTGAGAGAAACTACTTTTTCCTCAGAAAACACAGAAACAACATAGAGAGACAGAGACAGAGAGAGAGAGAGACAGACAGAGACAGAGAGAGAGACAGAGACAGAGAGAGAGACAGACACAGACAGAGACAGAGAGAGAGACAGACAGAGAGAGAGAGACAGACAGCAACAGGAAACAAGACTGTGTTCTGAGAGTTTACTGTGTGTAGTGTGTACTCAGTGTGTACTCAGTGTGTACTCAGTGTGTACTCAGTGTGTACTCAGTGTAGTGATGGAGGGAGTGTGTGAGGACGACCTCTGCTGGCTGCAGTTGGATGATTTCAGGATGCTGCTCATCAAAACCATTGAACCTTCAAGAATCACTCCCTACCTCCGACAGTGTCAGGTACCTTCTCCTCCTCCTGCTCCTCTTCCCCCTCCTCCTCCTGCTCCTCCTGCTCCTCCTCTTTCTCCTCCTCCAGCTGCTGCTACACCTGCTCCTTCAGTTACTCCTTATTTTGGCTATACAATCTCAGGTACTCCTGCTGTTCCCCCTTCTGCTCCTCTTTGCTGGTGTCTGGTATCCCTCCCTTGCAGCTCGTCCCACTCCTGCTCCTTCTTCTCTGATTGGTTGTTTTGTGGTTGATGTCAGGTGATCAGTGCCGAGGATGAGGAGCAGCTCTTCAACGATCCAAGCCTCATCATCAGGAGGAGAAAAGTTGGTAAGAAACTCAGATCCGGTCGCTCCTCATATATTTGTCACTGAGTTCATGTCTGAGTCACTCAGATCACATCCGAGTGTCCCAGGTCCTGTCCAAGTAATCTGGATCATGTAGGTCGAGTTGGACAGTTCCCAGTTCATATCAGAGTCTCTGATGTCACGTCCTAGTCACCCAGGCTGTGTCCTAGTCACAGGTTATTCTTCTGGGTCATGTCGAAGCCACACACAAGTCACTCAGGTGGAAGTCTTCAGTTGGATCAGGTCTTGGACGGCCTTCCCATCTCACAGTGTTCTCATCAGGTCTCCTCAGACTGTCTGACCCCTGACCTTTATTGTGACCTTTGACCTTTCCAGGAGCTCTGCTGGACATCCTGCAGAGGACAGGGGTCAAAGGTTACACAGCCTTCCTGGAGAGTCTGGAGCTGGATTATCCTCAACTGTACAGTCAAATCACCGGGAAGGAGCCCAACAAGACCTTTAGCATCCTCATCGGTCTGTCTACCTGTCTCTCTACCTGTCTACCTGTCTGCCTGTCTGTCTACCTGTCTGTGTGTTACCTGTCTGTCTGTCTCTCTGTTCAGATACAGCAGGAGAATCTGGTCTGACTCAATTCTTGATGTCGGAGCTGAGCCGCCTGCAGAGGGCGCTGCAGGACGAGAGGAGGCGCCGCCAACAGGCCTGCTCTGTCGCCAAGGAACAGGTCAGCATAGCAACAAGGTTAGACAGTTCTGTGCTGATGGGCGAGTCTGTACAGGTCAGCTGATTGGTGTTGGTCTGTGGTGGTCTGTGTCGGTTTGTCGGTCTCTGTTGGTCTGTGGTGGTCTGTGTCGGTCTGTGTCGGTCTCTGTTGGTCTGTGGTGGTCTGTGTCGGTCTCTGTTGGTCTGTGGTGGTCTGTGTCGGTCTGTGGTGGTCTGTGTCGGTCTGTGTCGGTCTCTGTGGTGGTCTGTCGGTCTCTGTTGGTCTCTGTTGGTCTCTGTTGGTCTGTGGTGGTCTCCAGGAGGCGTGGTCTCGGCAGCAGCAGCTCAGGGACCATGAGCTGAGGAAGCTGACGGAGCGGCTGCAGAAGGTTCGGGAGGAGCGGGAGCGGCTGAACGAGGAGGTGAAGCAGCTCCGAGATCACAACTACAGCCTGATGGCCGACATCAACGCCCTGAACCAGGAGAAGAGCAATGCCCTGCTGGCCAACAGAGACCTGCAGATCGAGGTCAGCTGACGCCCCTGATGACCCGGACAGAAAGCCGACCTGACCTCTGACCTCTGACCTCTGTGTGTGTGTAGGTGGAGCGTCTGAAGCACACGGTGCTGCGAGCTGAGAGTCAGACTCGGCTGCTGAGACGACGAACGCTGAGGCCACTGCAGGAGGTGAAGTCACAGATTCTGACCAATAACACTGCTCCACTGCGGTCACATGACATCTACGTTAACACGTTAAACTGTGTCTCCAGAGCAGGAGTCTGGCTCTGCCCACAGAGACCTTCTTCCACCCCAACAGACTGGAGGAGCAGAAAGAGGAGAAACAGGAGGAGAAACAGGAGGAGAAGAAGGAGGAGAAAAAACAGGAGAAGAAGGAGGAGAAGAAGGAGGAGAGTCCAGCACCTCCTCAGATGAACCTCCTCGCTACAGTGTTCAGACTGAGGAGAGAACTCCACAGGGCGGAGGAGCAGAGAGCTAGGGTGAGGAGGAGGAGGGAGGGTGGGGGTGAGGAGGACGGAGGGGTGAGGAGGGAGGAGAATAAGTAAGAAAAATCTGAACCATCAGAGTTAAATCAGGAGTCATTTCCTCCTGCTGATCACAGGAAGTACACAGATCCTTTAACAATAAAAGCCTCTCAGATCAGGACAGGCTGTGTTTGTTTTCAGAGTGTGGAGGAGAAGGAGGAGCTGGAGCTGTGCTGCACTCAGCTGAAGGGAGACACCCGGATGTACCGTCAACGAAACAAACAAACCCTCAGACAGCTGGAGGAGGTGATCAGAGAGAGAGACAAGGTGAGGAGGAGAAGGGTGAGGAGGAGAGGAGGAGAGGAAGAGAGGAGAGGAGTCTGTTATGGTCTGACCTCCTGATCATTTCAGGCTCTGGCATCTCGGGCGGAGCAGCAAGAGGAGGCGCGGCAGCTCCTGCAGGAGAAGGATCAGTACAGGGAGCAGGTCAGACAGCTCACCGAGCAATCTGATAGGCTGGAGCTCCTCCTGCTGAAGTCACAGGGGGAGGAGCTACAGCTGAGGACACGCCTCCGCAGACTCACCTGTAACACCCACCAGGTGAGGAGAAGGAGGAGGAGGAGTATGGAGGAGCAGGGACCAGGTTCAGCAGCGTTTCAAAGGTTCTGTATGCAGCTGTCTCATTACTGACCCCTGTGGCTGCTCAGTGAACTGCAGCCAGTGTATTAGCCAGCTAGCTGTAGCTTAGCTTCACTGCAGGGATCCACTGTTGGTTTGTTGGCAGATGAAGGAATTATCAGGGTTATCCAGTCAGCACCGCTAGCTACCCATCTGTCCATGGAAGGAAAGATAACGTTACAAAGCATTAGCAGTTAAACCACAGTAACACAGGAAAGAGCTGTAGCGGTGAATAATACAGACTTTTATTGTGGTGGGGCACTTGGGAACGAACATCCTGAAAACTGGACCTGAACCCTTTACATAGAAATCAGTCTACAAGGAGTTAGAGGAAGTCGGGGAATGAATCATTTGTTACAAACTTATAGAGCAGCTTTAATGAATCTGAATCTATTGAACCTATTGATTCTATTCAATGCCGGCGGCCAAGCACTCGTGCTCGTTAAAGTTCTGACTTTAACTTGTTGGATATTATTTGATATTTAAACAAAGGACTCGTCATTCCTCCTGTAAACAGTCTGAGTCACTGATCTAAGAACAGCTGGAGAGCCACACTGAGAACCAGGAACCATCATAGTTCAGGGATTGTATCAGCTCCTACAGTCCTGCAGGGACGATGTGTTCAGGTCATCAGCCTGGTTCCCTCCACAACAAGCCAAAGGAATAAAACCTGGAGAAATAAAATAAATAAAGCCACAGACCTTATTTCAGACCTTTAACCAGAAACACACTGCCAAGGGAACAGGAAGTGCTAACATGCTAACTTACTTCCTGGTTGTAGGATCAGTCCTGCAGCTCTGTATTCATGTACTGATGTAATGATGATGTAATGATGATGTAATAACGATGGCGATCTCTCTCAGTGGGAGAGAAGTGTGACCAGTGAGGAAGAGGAGGAGTCGCCAGAGAAAGGTCAGAGTTGTGTCATGTGACCCTACTGTGGTATCCAACAGAGTCATGTGACTCTGCTGTCATACTGAACCGTGTCATGTGACTCTGTGATCAGGAGACGGTGAGGAGGTTCACAGCAGGACATCGGGGGAGAACAAGGAGGCGGCAGTGGCGCTGCAGCAGCACAGATCTCCTCCAGGAGGCGCCACAGAGTCTGAGCCGATGCCCAGCACTGCTGCATCATGGGTAATACACTTGAGGTTTCTCTCTCACCTGTCTCTCTCTATTCACCTGTCTCTCTCTCATCTGTCTCTCTCTTCACCTGTCTCTCTCTCTCCTCCTGTCTTTCTCTCACCTGTCTCTCTCTCTCTCTACCTGTCTCTTTCTTTCACCTGTCTCTCTCTCTTCACCTGTCTCTCTCCTCCTGTCTCTCTCTCTCACCTGTCTCTCTCTATTCACCTGTCTCTTTCTCTCACCTGTCTCTTTCTCTAACCTGTCTCTCTCTATTCACCTGTCTCTTTCTCTCACCTGTCTCTCTCTATTCACCTGTCTCTCTCTCTCCTCCTGTCTCTCTCTCTCACCTGTCTCTCTCTCTCTCTACCTATTTCTCTCTCACCTGTCTCTATCTCTCTGCAGGAGAAGCAGACAGACGACTGTCTCACCTCCAGAGGTCGTCCAAACTTCTTCTATCGCAGGTGAGCAGAGATTCATTGAAAAGTTAGACAGGTAACGTCTGTCTCCAGGTGTCAGCGTGTTTTTGTTTCCATGACGACAGGAAGCGAGCCCTGAGGTCAAAGTTAATCTGTAAGGAGTTTACAGCTGGTAACCTTGACGACAGCAGCGGCAGCGACATCACTGACTCCGACTGAGCTCACCTGAGATCACCCGATCAAACATCACAGTTTTTACTTCCTGTTCCCTGTTTATTACCTGTTCACACCTGTTGAAGTCAGATCCTTTACTGCAGTAAAACACCACTCTGTAACAATTTGACAAAGAAAAGGCAAACTACACAGCTTAATATAAAACAAGATAGCTTCTAAAATGCTAAATTCATTCAACATTGCCATGTCAGAGTATTGTATCATCTGTCTCAACCCAAGGATTTGTTGTTGCTGTCATTTGTTGAAAAAAAGATAGAAATTTAATAACAGACAGGACCAAGGCCAGCATAAATACCTATTAAAGGAAATCCTACTGCACTTAAAGTATCTCAGTATAAACCGTGTTAATATATATATCTTCTGTCGTGAGATTATTATTAGAACTGATCAGAGTTTAATTGATTACAAACACGTGTCTGTTTGATCTTTAATAAAACATCTGATCTAATCAACTCCTGTTGTGGTTTTTCTGTGAAGTGTCGTCACTTTACTGTGGGTTCAGAATGTACGATTTTCTCCACGGACCATGAACGTCGCAAAGCGTTTCGTTGTCATGGTGACGGAGAAACGTTCAGAGGCAGGAAGCGACGGTTTAACGGAGAGTTTAACGGACTTTACACCGACAGACGGAGTTTAACTCAGACACCGGAGACCGCTCAGCAGAACACCCCGAACCCCCGTTCCGGTCCCGGTGATCCGGACCCGTTAGCAGTCGGCTAATTACCGTTAGCATGTGTGAGAGCAGAGAGGTACCGAGCGGGAAGGTGTACCGGCAGCTGTTTGACGCTCAGGTGGGTCAAACACACAGAATGACGGCGTTAACCCGGGTCAGACCAGCAGGTGACAGGTGTTTAAGGTCAGGTGGACAACATGAAGGTTCTCAGGAAACTCTGGAGCCTGTTGGCGGCCATTTTACTTCCCGCCATCAGTGAATTTAAACTGTGACCCAGAACCTGGTTTTAGTTCAGATGTTAGTTCTGCAGATTTTCACCAGGTTAACCTCCAGACAGCCCTGGTCCTGGTCCTCGTCCTGGTCTTGGCTTAGCGTCTGTGTTTTAAATAAAGTTTTGTTTTCCAGTGGTCTGACCAGCTGACAACAGATTCCAATCAAACTGATTGATTATTGGTGACTATACCGATGTGGTCTTAATGTGTTTGTTTGTTTGTTTGTAGGCTCAGCTGTCCAGGTCTCTGCTCGCTGGACAGACAGACTGTCAGTCTGCTGAGGACAACAACACACACTGCAGCACCAGCAGGTAGAGAGATAGTCTCTCTCTCTCTCTCTCTCTCTCTCTCTCTCTCTCTCTCTCCCTCTCTCTCTCTCTGTCTCTCTCTCTCTCTCTCTCTCTCTCTCTCTCTCTCTCTCTGAGTGAGTGTGTCTTGGAGTGTGAGTGGAGGAGTTGGATGAAATTTATATATATATATGTATTTTCTCTCTTTCTGTTTCTTTTTCCTGTATTATTTTTGGTGGTGTGTGTTGATGAATGCAGGTGTGTTAGTTTAGTTTTGCTGTGGTTGGTTTCTCTCAGTTAGTTTAGTGTTTGTTTGTTTGTCCTTTGTTTGTCAGCCTCGCTCTGAGGAGCTGAGCATGGCGTCCAGCAGCGCCTCCTCCAGGCTGACAGGAAGCACGGTATTAAACCCGGAGCTGGCTCTCCGTGCAGTGTGGAGGAGGTAGCACTGGCTGTGGGGGAAATAATCGGGCACGGCTCTGTGAATCCGCTGCCCGTATGAACAGCGCGGTGGTTCTGTTCCTGGAAAAGGTAGAACAGGTGAACAGGTTGGTGGAGACAGGCATCACGGTGAATGGGATGTTTGAGCCGGTGATCCCACTGACGCAGCCGGCCACAAAAATCACTTTGTCAAACGTGCCACCTTTTATAAGTGATGAGTTCCTGATAAAAGAACTATCGAGACATGGGAGGGTGGTGTCTCCGATAAGGAAGGTGTTATCAGGCTGTAAGTCTCCCCTGCTGAGACACGTGGTGTCTCACCGCAGGCAGCTCTTCATGCTGCTCAACAACAAGGATGAAGAGTTTGATTACCGCTTCCGAGTCTGTGTGGACGACTTTGATTATATTCTGTTTGCAACATCATCCTCTGTGAAATGCTTTGGATGTGGTGAAGAGGGACATTTAATCAAGGCCTGTCCTAACCATGGCCCCCCTGCCTGCCTGGGTGTGGCTGCCACTAGGCCATCTGCTCCGGCGGCGGGGCAGGCGGTGGCTGCCGCCACTGCTGCTGCCGTCAGCCGACCCGTTCCGGCGGCGCGGCGTGCGGCTGCGGTGACCGGTGCCGCGGGGCGAGGGAAAGATGCAGGAGCTGCAGAGAAACAACAGGCTGCAGAGATGCAGAGCCAGGCTGCAAAGAGCACTGAGGTGAGTGGTGAGGAGAGCAGGTGAACTAGAAGAGGTAGGTGAACCAGGTGAGGTGGAAGAGGCAGGTGAGGCTGTAGGTGAGTTGTTTTTAAGCACAGAATCAGTGCTGTTAAAATGTGTAGGATTTTACCAGTTGGTTTTACGGATCATTCCTTGGTTTTATGTAACGTTTTTATCAGAAACATTTTACATAAAAGCGCCTATTGGCATTTTAACTCTGTTTTAACTGTCGACAAACCTTTCAAAGAGGCTTTAAGCTGGTTTTGGAATAATTTTAGACAGAAGAAAAAGGAGTTTGTCAGTCTGAGGCAGTGGTGGGACCATGGAAAGGTTCAAATTAAACTTTTATGTCAGCAGCACACGCTCAATGTCACACAAGACATCTCCAGATCTATCAGAGATCTGGAGACTGATATTGTGGATCTCGAGTGTGTGAGTGACTCCACAGGAAATCGAGGATATATTGAAATCCTCAAGACTAAAAAGATGGCATTAGCCAACCTGCTGGACACTAAAGTACAGGGTGCACTGGTCCGGTCCCGGGTTCAGAACATCACAGAGATGGATGCTCCATCGAGTTTCTACTTTGGACTAGAGAAGAGACAAGGGCAGAGGAGACAGATCCACTCTCTACTCTCTGAGACGGGACAAGAGCTGACAGAGCCAGGCCTGATAAGGAGAAGGGCTGTTGACTTTTATACCTCTTTGTTTAAAAGTGAGTTTAAGGGAAATGAGGAACTGATGGAGGAGGTCTGTGGTGGACTTCCTCAGGTGTCCAGTGAGGCTAACTCACAACTCGACAGCCCACTGACTCTACCTGAGCTGTACACTGCTCTGCAGAGTATGCAGGGGCGAAAGGCTCCAGGCATCGACGGCCTCACTGTAGAGTTTTACAAAGCCTTCTGGGACATCTTGGCTCATGACATTTTAGATGTTTTTAATGAGAGCCTGGTGTCAGGGTCACTGCCTCTGTCATGTCGCAGAGCCATCATCACCCTCCTGCCCAAGAAAGGCAACTTACAGGATATCAGGAACTGGCGTCCTGTCTCTCTCCTCTGCACCGACTACAAGATTCTGTCCAAAGCTCTGGCCAATCGGCTGAGAGGAACCATGGAGCAGATCCTCCACCGGGACCAGACGTACTGTGTGCCCGGCAGGTTTATGGTAGATAATATCTACCTCATTCGGGACGTTTTGGAGGTCTCCAGTTCATTAGGGTTCATTAGGGTTCTAACCCTAACCCTAACTCTAACACTGGATTGATCTCATTAGATCAGGAAAAGGCTTTTGACCGCGTTGAACACGGCTTCCTCTGGAAGGTCATGGAGAGGGTTGGGTTCAGCGCTGGTCTCATAGCAAAGATCAAGGTGTTGTACAGTGACATTGAGAGTGTGCTGAAGTTTAATGGTGGTCTGTGTGCTCCTTTTAGAGGCATAGAGGCGTCCGGCAGGGCTGTGCTCTGTCTGGGATGCTCTATGCACTCTCCCTGGAACCCCTCCTACAAAAGATAAGGTCATCTGTTCGAGGCCTGATTTTACCTGGTTTTAACAGCAGTGTGGTTTTATCTGCTTACGCTGACGATGTTGTTGTTTTTATCAAAGATCAACAAGACGTGTGTGTTGTAAACTCTGTGATTGAGAAGTTTTCTGTTGTGTCGGCTGCGAGGGTGAACTGGAGGAAGAGTGAAGCCCTTGCTGTTGGTGAGTGGCGTGAGGGCCTCCCTGTTCTCCCTCAGAGCCTCACATGGAAAAGGGGGGGTTTAAAATATCTTGGTGTTTATATAGGAAACAGCGACATCGAAAAGAAAAACTGGGAGAACATCATAGAGAAAGTGGATAATAAACTGGCTAAGTGGAGGAGGATCCACACACAGATGTCTTTTAGAGGGAGGCCAGCAGGACAGCCACCTTCAGGCTCCAGTTTATTCAGAGGTATCTGACTGGACCTGAGGATCTGGTGTGGAGAGACGTGGCCAGCTGCATACTCAGGCGTGTTAATAACCTGGGGCTGGATGCTGCTCTGTTTTTAACTGATTCTAAGTTTTTAAAGTGTGACTCTCTGTACTGGTTGTTGAAGGAGCCTTTAATCTGTGGAGCCAAACTGGACATGTGCTGCAGCACCGTGCCTGGGCTGATGGGGGCGCTGTGCAGCTCAAAAATGTTTTGCCTGAAGCAGCTGGTAGAAGCAGCAGGACCGGCGCTCATGGACAGCCCAGCTCTGAGCTCTGTGCTGGGACTGCGCTCTGTCCGTCTGACGCAGAGGAGCCTGGAGCTCTGGAAGAAGAGGCTGACAGAGAAGGACAGAGTCCTGCTCCTCAAACACAGCAGGGGAGAAGCTGAGCCGGACCCCACAGACCCGTACCCAGAGATCCACCTGTGCCCTGGGTTCATAGAGCTCAGCGGCCCCCTACTGAAGCGCACTGACAAAAAAACACTAAGCCTGCACAAGGCCGACAAAAAAACTCTGTACACAAGTTGTGTAAAAACTATTTTCAAAACACGGCTGTGTGACAGAGCAGAGTGTGTGTGGACTGAGAGGCTGGGCGGGCTGAGCCCACAGTGGAGAACACTTTATAAACCTCCTGTGAAAAAGAGAACCGGAGATCTCCAGTGGAGGATTTTACATGGTGCTATTGCAACCAATGCCTTTTTATCTGTTATTGATCCCAGTGTTGTGAATGAGTGCCCATTCTGTGGATTGACTGAAAACATCTTTCATGTTTTTACTGAGTGCAGGAGACTGGCAGAGATTTTTAACGTTTTAACTCGTGTTTTTAACCTGTTTGGTGTTGTTTTTACTGCCCCTGATTTTATTTGTGGAGTTGGTTTTAAGAAAACAGAAAAAGCAAAGTGTCAACTTCTGAACTTTTTAATTGGTGAAGCCAAAATGTCAATCTACCTGACTCGTAGAGACAAACTACAGGGTGGGCTGATTACTGACGCTGTGACCCTGTGGAAGCTCAACGTGAAGACTGAGGCTGGAGTTCAGCTTCCACAGGATCACAGGGAATATAGATGTTTGAACAGCAAACAAAAATCTCTCTCTCTCTCTCTCTCTCTCTCTCTCTCTCTCTCTCTCTCTCTCTCTCTGTGTCTGTCTGTCTCTCAGGTTGTTGTGTTCATCGTCCAGCAGGGAGCAGCAGCAGGTGGATGATGATGATGATGACATTGATGATGTCATCAGACTTCCTGACACCGTGGGTTCGTATCATGTTGAGTTGCACTGACACAAACTGAGCGAGGTCAGAGGTCAGGTGGCGTTTAATGTCTCAGCCAATCATGGAGCAGCTCCTGTCTCTCTCTCTTTCAGTGGTCGATCGTCTGAGCTCTGACATCATCGAACGCCTGACGATGAAAAAACTAGAAAAACATAAAGAAGCTATGAAACGGTTCGATACTGAACTGATGCAACTGACCCAGGTAGACTATACACACCTGAGGTGGTATACACAGGTATAACACACCTGAGGTGGTATACATGCAGGTATAACACACCTGTGGACTCGATCTGATTTATGTGTCATCCTGTCAGGTGTGTGAGACTCAGGTGAGGACCATCAGTCAGGAGCTGCTGTCCTTCCTGCAGGAGGTGGACCTCAAATTGGACACCTTGAGGGACAGAATGGAACAGATGGAACACCTGGATCTGCAGGTAAACATGAACACCTGGAACACACCTGTCTGTGACACTCAGCTTGTTAGGTTAGATTCTTTAACACTTTAAATCAGCTTGTGAGCTTCAGTATCAGTAACAGTGTTGTGTCGTGTCATGTCTCGTTATGTTGTTGTGTCTTGTGTTGCATCGTGTCGTTGTGTCTTGTCGTGTTGTGTCGTGTCGTTGGTGTGGTGTGGTGTAGGAGGTGTGTGGTCTCTGGGAGCAGGTGGAGAAGGAGGTGAAGCTGAAGAAGACCAGAATCATGGAGCTGACCCACAGACTGACTGAATCTGAGGCTCAGAGAACAGATGAGGTCAGAGAATAAACCACAGTTTAATATAAACACAGAGAGACTGACTCTGAGTCTGAGTCTGATCCACTCTGACCTGAACTAACTGAGTCTGAGTGAAACAGAACTAGGATCAGTGATAGAGCCTGTTTCTCTGCAGATCAGAGCTGTGCTCAAGAAATACTGCTACCTGCTGGAGAAGATCAGCTTCCTGCTTCCACCTGACGTCCACAGACTGATCCACACTGAGGCCACAGTAAGAGACTGCAACCTCTGTCCTCTAACATCTGTCCTCTAACCTCTAACCTCTGGCCTCTGACCTCTGACCTCTGTCCTGTGTGTCAGATGCTGAATCAGTCTCTGCTGGCGAACCGTCGCAGCGCAGCTCGCCTGCTGCTGCTCCTCCAGGAGGAGAACCTGCAGCAGGAGTCGCTCCTCCGTCTGCACTGGGAGGACTGTCTGAGCCGCTGGAGGAGGAGCAGGGTCAACAAGGTCATAGACCGCTTCAGGTATGAGTAGGAACAGGTCCTAACAGGTCATAGACAGGTCCTAACAGAACTGGTTCAGGATCAGTGGTGTCTGTGTTGTAGGAGTCTCTGCAGCAGGGATGAGGATCAGCAGCTGATCTCAGTTCAGCAGATGAAACAAACTCAGCGAGATCTGACAGAACAACGTCAGGACCTCATCAACAGGATCAGGTAACTGCACAGACCTCAGAACTCGGTCTGGTCTAGGTCTCAGCCTGGACCTGGACTGAACTCTGTCTCTGGTTCAGTCGTCCTCTGTGTCGTGTTGGTATCTGACCTTCAGTGCTGCTTGTCCAATCACGGCCAGTCTCTGTGTTTTAGCTCTCTGGTCCCGCCCACCTGCTCCACTGCTCTGGTCTCTGATTGGTTCAACCAGCTGTCTGCTGTCAATCAACAGATCGGTACCTGTCCTCATTTCTCTGATGTTAACGTCAACATTATCAGGAGGGAAACAGGAAGTCACTCAGAGAGTGTGTGTGTGTCTGTGTGTGTGTTTGTGCAGACAGTGTTCACGCTGACTCCCTCCATCAGCTGCGGTGTTGTTATGAACAGGTGTGGCAGAATGGACTGTCTGAGGTGGAGCTCTGTAAGGTAAAGTCTCACCTGTCAGCTGCTGTGTTTCCTGTGTGGAGTCCAGGTTGTTGACTGTCGTCTCCTCCTGCAGGAGGCGCTCTCAGCTCTGCAGCTGTCGGAGGAGGAGGTGAATGACATCGTCAGCTCTCAGCTCCTCCCGCTGATTGGACGAAACCAGCGTCAGGATGAAGAGCGATTGGCTGCTTTAGACGTCAGTCACACACTGATCAGTTTATGACCTCTCTCTCTCTACCTGTCTGTCTCTCCACCTGTCTGTTTCTCTATCTGTCTGTCTCTCCACCTGTCTGTTTCTCTACCTGTCTGTCTCTCCACCTGTCTTTCTCTCTACTTGTCTCTCTCTCCACCTGTCTCTCTTTCTTTCTACCTGTCTGTCTCTCCATCTGTCTCTCTCTCTACCTGTCTGTCTCCACTTGTCTCTCTTTCTTTCCACCTGTCTTTCTCTCTACCTGTCTCTCTTTCTTTCTACCTGTCTGTCTCTCTGTGTACAGGTGTGCAGTGATTCTGTGTCCCGTCACGCTCGCAGCCTCAGCAGGTGTGTGTTTGTTGTGATGCGAGCAGCAGCGTTGCTATGGGAGACTCACAACTGCAGGTTACAGAGCAGAGAAGAAGAAGTCCAGAGACACCTGGATGACCTGCGACACTCGCAGCAACGACACCTACAGGTGCGTCTTTTACTCAGTTACCTCACCCGAGAGGGGGCGGGGCTTGTGAGGGTAGGAGCATCTCCCATCATGCTTTGCTGCTGTGTTGTCAGAGGAAAAAGGTGCGCCTGGACGACCTGTTGGGCGGGCTCCGTCAGGAGAGCAGCGAGGACGCTCTGAAGACGTCTCTGGACAGAGCAGTCCTCTACCTGCAGGACGTCAAACACAGGTGAGTCAGGACACAGGCTGATACTAATACTAACACTGAGGTCACATTGTCAGTGCAGGGATCAGCCCCTCAGGTGGAACACCTGCTGTTCACATCAACAGAAAACACTGATCTGCAGTCAGTTATAAACACAGCAGCCAGCTGGTGGAGCAGCACACACAGCTGTTAAACTGACCTGTGTGTGTGTGTGTGTGTGTGTGTGTCTGTGTGTGTATATGTGTAGCTGCAGACAGTGCGTCTCTGATCAGTGGGAGGCGTTGGATCGTCTCCCCTCTCTTCTCCTGGAGGAGCTCCTCTCCTACAGCAGCAGCCTCAGCTCCTTCTACCGACTCGGACACACCTACACACCGGTAACCACGGCAACACCAACCTCCCCCCACGGTCACATGACGTCAACGTCTCCACCACTAAGCTTCCAACTGGTCATTTCATTTAGCTCTGAGCTCTTCTACAAAAGCCTTTCTTCTTAGAAAGTTAGTGAGAGTTTGAAAGAGCGTGAGTAGAAACACAACGAGGCTGTAAAGGTGGACTGGTGAGTAGATGGGTTTTCATGTTAACGTCCCCGACAACCTCTGTAGTCTCATTTAGACACTCGTTAGCAACCGCCTTTTTTAAGACACGTAAAAGCTTCAAACATCAGGAGTGGGGGATTTACTGACCCATTTTATGTCGGAGAATAAAACCTGAAAATGTCTTGAGCTTGTGTTAAAACCACAGACCTTATTTCAGACATTTAACCAGAAACACACTGACAAGTGCTAACATGCTAACATGCTAACTGACTTCCTGGTTTCAGGATCAGTCAAATTATTGATGAGTCACTGAAAAAATCATCTTCCTCCTCAGAGTCCAGAAGAACTGCAGAACCTCCACCTGTCACCTACCAACACCACAGACCCCGGTCAGTCCCTGTAGATGTCTGTCTGTCTGTCTGTCCCTGTGTGTGTGTGTACCTGTCTCCCTCTCTCAGTCTAACCCGTCTGTCTGTTCAGAGACTGACGTTGAAGGTGAGACTCAGAGACCAGAGGAGGTGAAGGAGAATCGTCCTATCAGCTGTCAGAGTGGTACTGACCCCGCCCAGCCCCGTCAGGATTGGCTGACTGAGGTGAAGCTCTGATCAATATCTGATAAACAATGATCCACTTATTGATCCAGGTAGATCATGTGTGTGTGTGTGTCTGTCTGTGTGTGTGTATCTGTGTGTGTGTGTGTAGTCGGAGTCTTCTCTGCTGGATCTCTGTGACATCAGTAGCTCTGTGGAGTTTACATCATTGAGGGGCGTGGTCTACACTGGCCCCGCCTTCAGATGCCCCACCCCCAACCTGCAGCAGGAAACACACCTGACCCTATTTCCTGTGGAGCTGTTGACACGCGCTCTGAGCCGGACTCGAACTTTGTTCCTCGATCATCTGGAGCGGAGTTTCCCTGATGTCCTTGGCTTGGCCGTCGCCATGGTGACGGACAGGAAGGAAGCAGCGTGTTCGGAGCAGGAGCTCCAACTGCTGCAGCTGAACCCCCAACACATCCAGACCCACATCTACCAACCCCGCCTGGGTAACACACACATGTATCACAGAGTTTGTCCAGTAGGGGGCAGATCAGAGACTGATCATCTGTGTGACAGACATGACGAAGCCATGATGCTAACGTTTAGCTAAAAACAGGTACATCAGCAGCCTGACACTGACTGTGGTGGTTATTCCTGGTCTGTTGTTCTATTTAATAACCACTGTGGTGGCTGAGTCTTTAGCTCCACACAAAAAGAATCTGAAGTCCACAAAAGGACGTCCAAAAAATGTATATTTAATAAAAATTATAAATCAACACAGTATTCAAAATGCCAAAGCTTGACTAAGAATAAGAATTCTAAAGATAAACTAAAGATTCTCTGATGAAATAAAAGACAGGGATAGACATCGTCTGTGGCTGCCACACCCTGCAGGTAGCATCTTTATCAGTGTCCGTCCCTGGCTCCCGGCCACTAGATGGGGTAAACTCAAAAAACTAAAGAAGTATTAGAACTGATAAATCAAAACTTTGGCTCCTACACTGATGCTGCATTCAAGTTCCTTCTCTGAAGTCTGAATTTCTTAATTTCCAGTCAGATGTTTGAACCTGAACACCCCCTGAAGTTGGAAAGTCATAGCAACCCAAGCATAAGAATTCAAGATGGCTGCTCCTCACATCGATAGTAGTGAACACTCTGCTAACATTACAGTTTATAGCAGTTCAGTCTTGCAGCAAGTGAACGTGCTGATGTTAGCATTAGCTCAGAGCTAAGACCTGTTTGTCCTGTTGGTAAACAGAGTGAAGATCACTCAGACTATCTCTTTGGTTCTTCAGACTCTGTCTCTGTGTTGTAGCTGAGCTGCAGCTCCACCGGCAGCGTGTGGACGTTCACTGTGAGGAGGTGCTGGATGTGTTGACCTCCTGCAGGACGGAGCTCCAGGAGCTGCAGACCTCCATCAGCAGGAGGAACCAGGAGTTCACCGTCACTCTGTCCAACATGGAGGACAACGTCCTGACGGTTGACAGCAGCCGACGGTAACGACCAGTCTGCGGTCAGCTGACTGAGGTGAAGCCCTGACGAGTCTCTGATCACAGGTCTCTGTCTGTCTGCAGTCTGGAGGCTGTGAGCTCCACCCTGCAGGACTGTCTGGATCAACACATCAAACATACCCAGCGCTACCAAGCCAGCTACAGACAGATGGTTCAGACCAGACTGGAGGAGGTCAGACACAGAACAACACAGCTCCTCAACTCCTTCAGGTAACACCTGACACACCTGAAGTACCTGAGACACCTGCAACACCTGAGACACCTGAGAAACCTGAGAAACCTGCAATACCTGACACACCTGAAACACCTGAGACACCTGAAACACCTGCAACACCTGACACACCTGAAACACCTGAGACACCTGAGACACCTGACACACCTGACACACCTGAAATACCTGAGACACCTGACACACCTGAGACACCTGAAACACCTGACACACCTGGAGAACTCACCTGAAACAAGTTAAAATCTTAAACCTAGAGCTGTGTGTTTTCTCCTCCTCAGGCTGTTCAGTGAAGGTGGTGATTTTGCTCCTCAGGAGGTGAAGATGTTTCAGAGGAGGCTGAAGGACGAGACCAGACAGATCAGTGTGACAGAGGAGTCCATCTGCTCCGAGCTGGAGGCGTTTGAGTCCAAGAGTTTACAGCAGGTGAGACATTTAATGTCCAACAGTGACTTCAGGTTTCACAGGTGGACCTGCTCCATCACACTGCAGCAGTGTGGAGGTGATGTTTACCTGCTCCTCTCCGTCAGGTGAGGGAGGTGTCAGGTCGGTTCGAGGAGAAACTCAACTTCCTGAAGTCTGAGGTGAAATTCATGGAGAAGATCCAGAAAATGATCAGCAGCTCCCAGGTTCACATCAAGGCTGAGGTACCTGTCTGTCTGTCTGACCTGTCTGTCTGCCTGTACGTACCAGTCTGTCTCTATCTGTACCTGTCTGTCTGTCTGTCTCTATCTGTACCTGTCTGTCTCTCTGTCTCTGTCTGTACCTGTCTGTCTCTCTCCAGGCAGCCAGCAGTAATCAGCAACAGTCAGTGATCAGCAGCTGGTTGAAAGAAGTGAAGAACATGATGGAGAACACACAGGTACACACTGAACTACTATAGTACTGTAGTTGTACTGTAGTTGTACTGTAGTAGTACTGTTAGATCCAGCTGTAAAACCTGTTCCTCTTCTCTCTATCTGTCTGCAGGTGAGTCCAGACCAGGTGTGTTGTTTCCTGTCATCAGTCAGTGAGGACCTGAGGAGGCGGAGTCAGTACCTGGACTTGGTAGGTTACCTCCTCTAGACTACTGTAGTCCACATGGGAACCAGCTGGTCTACTCTGGACCACCTGCAGTTTACAGTCTACCTCGGGTCCTTGTGGACTAAACGAGTCTGTTATTTGTGTGTTGAGGACCCGGCCCTGCAGGTGGGTCTTGCTCCGTCAGCTCGTCCTCAGTCCAGGAAGCAGGTCCAGTCTGGTCCACCTCCCGGTTTACTGCAGCCAAGCAGGACAGGTGTGGACCTCCTGGATGATCCTGTAGTGGGCGTCATCAGGTCCCTGAACAGGTATGATCTGAATCCTCTGACTGACGGAGCTGATGGTGCTGAGGAGCTGACTGTCCCTCTGTCCTCATCAGGTTCAGTCTGATCCAGGAGGGTTCAGCAGGACCAGCAGAGACCGAGGAGAGAGAGAGAACAGCTGCAGGTAAACACCTGTCTGACCAGGTCTGACTGTTCTACTCCTGATCCTGTTGGTCTGACCACAGTCTGTGTCTGCAGGTCAGAGTCCGGTCCAGCGTCCTCACAGGTCCACTGAGTCTGTACTGAGGTACACACACACACACACACTAATATAATGTGAACCAGTACCAGACTGATTCTGGGCCTGGAGGGGGGTCTTCAGATGTCAGGTTCAGAATCTGAGACTGGACCCAGATCAGACCTAGACCAGGTTCCACCAGTTCTCAGTCAGACTGAAGCGGCCGCACGTTGTCCTGTTGACTGACATCTAGTGGCTACAGTGATTATTACACCAGTTCCTAAACCTGTGTGTGTGTGTGTGTGTGTGTCAGGGGCTGCAGGTCCATCAGGACTGAGAGGAGGTTCCAGATTTTTGGACCCAAACCAGAAACAGACCAGAACCCACAGTGAGTCCATCCTGATAATCTGACCTGGTCTGATGTGGACCTGGTCTGATGTGGACCTGGTCTGATGTGTGTGTGTTTCAGGTCCTTCCTGTCCTCTGTGAACTCTGTGCTGTGGAGAACCAATGACGTCCTGCTGCTGGCTGCAGAGGTAACTGTCTCGGGGGGTCAGGATCAGACCCATGTGGATCTGGTTTTCATAGTAAACCTGTAGAGGACTGGACTCTACAACACAGGAGTCTGACTCTGGTCCTGATGGGGTGAGGGACAGCTCAGTCACCTGACCTCCGATCAGACCTGTGACTCGTCTCCATGTCGTCCTTCAGGAGTTTTATCGGAGCGAGCGTCTCGGCAGGTTCCAGCTACTTCCTGACTCTCTGGACCAATGGGCTGACAGCACGCAGCAAAGGCTGCTGGGATACCAGGAACAGGCCAGGAGGTTTCTGAGCACGAGCAGAGAGGGTACACACACACACACACACACACACACACACACACACACACAAACAACTATACACTCTACCTGTCTCTCTCTCTCTGTCTCTCTCTACCTGTCTGTCTCTCAGACCTGGTGGACCAGCTGTCTGTCTTCCAGGACCTGGTGTGTTCGGCATCTTCAGTTCTGATCAGTAACCATGAGCGACGGCAGAGGGCGGAGCTAATGGAGGAGGTGGGTGGAGTCAGACAGAGGCTGGAGGAGACGGTGGCAACCAGCGAGCAGGAGAAGGTTTGTACCTGAGGACCGAGTTGTCCAGGTGAGTCTGTCCAGGTGAACGTGTCACAGTGTCTCTCTGGTTGTCAGGTGGTGAACGTGGGCGAGCTGCGAGCATCACTCAGAGACGACGAACTGCAGACACTGATCAGCAGAGAGGAGCTCCGGCAGCAGCATCTGCACAGCGCCACCTGCTGCTCACACCTGGAGCTGCAGGTGAGAGGAGGAGTCAGCCACGCACCTTTCCACAGCAGCACCTGTCTGACCCTGTGTGTGTGTTTTTGTTGTGTAGGAGTGTGTGCGAGCCCGGGGGGAGGAGTTTGTGACATCACTGGCATCTCTGACAGAGAAGCTGCTCCATCAGCTGGATGACCTGCTCACACCTACAGGTAACCTCCACCTGACCGATCACCTGACCTCCACCTGAATGTCTTCATGTGGGAACTATCAGCACCTGAACACAACACCTGGACCAACATCTGCTCACACACACCTACCTGTTTGACCTTTGACCTTTGACCTCTTCATATCCTTCAGTCTTCATATTTGTTTCCATAGAAACCGAGGAAACCATTGTTACCATGGAGACAGGAGCTGAACCAGGAACCTGCACAGGAAGGAGGTAACATCTGAGCTGATGTCACAGCTGTGATGTCAGCAGGTCAGAGATAGTCAAACAGAACTGTTGCTCCTTCACAATAAAAGCTTTTGTAGATTTCTAAAAGTGTGTAACAATACACACTGTGTGTGTGTGTGTGTGTGTGTGTGTGTGTGTGCGTGCGTGCGTGCGCGCGTGTCAGGACCTGGCCTGGTGTCTCGTACCTGTCCTCTGCTGACCCTCCGTCCTCTGCAACAACAGCAACCATCACCACATCCAGGTGCACCCTGGGACATCTGACTGTTATAGAGCAGAGAGACACTGCTGTGAAGGTACACATACACACACACACACAGACACACACAGACAAAAAATATGTGTTCACCTAATTTGTATATTAATTTGTGTGTGTGCGTGTCTCTGTCTCTGTGTGTGCGTGTGTGTGTGTGTTTGTGTGTCTCAGCGGTTCGAGCAGCTGATCAGGTCGGAGTTGTTACGTTCAAACAGCGACAAACGAAGACAACTGAGAGAAATACAGAGCTGGAACACACACTGGAGACAACAGATACACACACTGACACACACACACTGACACACACTGTGATGTCACCAGCTGTGATGTTTGTTAATAAACCACAGAAGAAGAAGAAACTCCTGCAGGTGTTTTATTTGTACTCGTCCAGCAGCAGGTGCCGGACCCTTGACCTCTGACCTTTGACCTCTGACCTATGTAGGTATGTAAATTTTTGTGTCCAACCAGGAGGATGTTCGGTGTCTGCATGGGTTGGTTCAGATCCTGATACCCTGAAGACAGTCTTGTTTTTGTTTTGTTTTTTTTTCGCTCACATGTTTTTTTCTAACTTTGCCAGTGTTGTTTAGCAAAGTGGTTTAATAAAGGGACTTTGAAAACCTCCTCCTCCTCCTCTGCTCCTCTCCTCTCTCCTCCTCCTCCTCTGCTCCTCTCCTCTCTCCTCCTCCTCCTCTGCTGCTCCTCTCCTCTCCTCCTCCTCCTCTGCTCCTCTCCTCTCCTCCTCCTCCTCTGCTCCTCTCCTCTCTCCTCCTCCTCCTCTGCTCCTCTCCTCTCCTCCTCCTCCTCTGCTCCTCTCCTCTCTCCTCCTCCTCCTCTGCTCCTCTCCTCTCTCCTCCTCCTCCTCCAAACTGGTCTGAAGTCAGTTCCACAGAAACCTAAAACAGGTCAGGTGAGCTGGCAGGGGGTGGGGGGTATTTCTGTGGAACTGCTTCAGACTTTGTACTTCTTCTACCAGGAAACAGTCTTCATCTGATCCAGATCACGGTCGCTGCTTTGACTGACGCCAACACACTGAGTGAGTTTATTATTCTCTGACTTTTTCTTTTATTCTGTTTTTACGTCTGACAGTTTATCTGATTTTACACTCAGACGTTTTATAAAATCTGATTCAGTTCTATGGATGAAAAGACGTTTACAGTCGTGCTGATGAGCTGCTGTTACACAGTGTGGAAGTAAAGTCCTGCACTCAGGTTTTTAGTCAGATTACAAAAGAATCAGCATCAGATTCTACTTAAAGTAAATGTACTCATGTGGCAGAATGTAACTTTCCTGTTCAGTTTATCTGCTGATTATATTCAGTTTTATTCACTAGAGTCTTTTTAGTAACTAAAGCTTTTATTCTGAAATGTGATGAAGTACAAGTACAAACATGGAATTACTCAAGTAAAGTACAAGTACCCAGAAAGTGTACTTCAGTTCTGTACTTGAGTAAATGTACTTAGTTACTCTCCTTCACTGCAGCTGATTAACTACAGACAGATTGTAGTCAACTCCTCCAGATTCCTGAAAGACACGAGCTGGGATCTCCCCCCTGGACTGGTCCAACAGGTTCCGGGACTCAGTGACACAAACTCCTGAACTTAAGAATTCAATATGGCTGCTCCTCACATCAGTAGTAGTGACCACTCTGCTAATGTTCCTGTTTATAGCAGTTTGTTTCACATGAAGTCCATTTAGTGTTTTAGTAACAGAACGACAAATTAAACTTCAAAATGTTTTTGACACAATAAAATCTGCTGAAAAACAAAGATGTCTCCTCCTCTGAGCAGATCTGATTCTCTGACAGAGCAACAACAACAACAAAGTCTTTTCTGTGAGCGTCCATGTTTATCTGACTTCTCAACTGGAACACCGTCAACGACCTCTGACCTCTGATGTAGATGGAACGAACCAAAACATTTAGCAGGACATGTCAGCAGACATCAGAGTTCAGTCGTGCTGAGTACTGTAGAGAACATTTGTTGGTTCATAATGTTTGTGCTTTATTGTTGTTTAAATGTAGGCTGTTTACTCTTTATATAAATGATCTTGTTTCTGTGGTATCTGAATGTAATATTCATCCATACACTGACACTGCATCCTCTATGGTAAGGTTGGGTGGTCTTCTCTCAGAAAGATATGACTTACACACATAATTATTTATTTATAAAGCCCTTATTGGTAAACAACATTCTTATATTTCATCCATGCTTGTCCAGGCCGCTGACTGGCTTAGTGTTATATGGTTGTTTAAAACGTGTCCGGTAGTTGTTCGGACAGAATTCTTGAATATTAACGGACATATTGGCCGTCAAAAAGTCTGGCATAAACTCTGTAAAATCTGCTGTTTACATGAATATTTTTTTCACCATTTGAATGATGGTTTATGATCTTATTCCACATGGCTGCAGCAGAAATATGAACGTTAAAGACAGAACCAGGTCACTCAGAACAGGACCAGCTGTAACATGGCCGATATATATCTTTCTCAGGATATGAGATGTTTGTTATATCACAGAGTGTTAGAAACAGCTAGTTTCTAACTGTCCCTCAGACTGACAGGATCCTCTGATTTTACCAGGACGCCACCATGACGGAGATGGACCTCATCAGCATCCTGGACGACCTGACCGACGACGAGTTCGAGAACTTCAAGTGGTACCTGAAACGTGAAACGGTGGACAACATCCAGCCCATCAAAGTGAACCAGCTGTCAAAGGCAGAGAGGCGGGATGCTGTGGATCTGATGGTGCAGAAATATGAATTTGTTCGAGCTCTGGGGGTGATGGAGATTATTTTAAAAAAGATCAACAGGAACGATCTGGTGAGGCAGTTACCGGCCGTCAGCTCAGGATCAGAAGGTCAGTCACTGGGTGCAGGGTTTTGTTTTTCTTACTCAACTGTTTTAATCACAAAGTTCTTAAAATATGTTTGAATATTTTCTTAAAATCCAAGCAGGTGTAACAGGATGAGAAACAAAGCTCAGGTTGTCAGCTGGTCAGAGTGTAGTTTTCTGTTTCAGCCACTAGATGGAGACAGAACTGAAAACCAGAAAAACAACAGACCTGAACAGAGCAGAGCTGAACCCATTGATCAATTCACTGATCAACAGAAAATCAATCAGCAACTAGTTTGATCATCAACAGTTTTAATCAAAAAAACAATCAGTAATGGTCAGAACTGCTGCTGCTCTGAGGCTGTTCAGTGGGAGAACCAGTCTTCAACACTGCAGCAGTTTCATTCAACATGTTTCCAGTGCAGCTGTTCACATCAGGTTCAGACCAGATGTTGATATTAACTCTATAAAACTACACAGATAAAGAAATCCTAACATACAATCAAAACCTGAAAGCAGCTGATTCCACTGACTAGTTCTTCTGTGTTAGAATCAGTTAGGTCAGTTCATGCAGAAGGGTCAGTATAGAAGAGTCACCCACCTCCTGGCAGTGGCCCAGGTTACAGACAGATTTCTAAACTCCTATATGTACCAGTAAGCTCCATGTGGGCCAAGGAACCTGACTCCACTATCAACCGACCTTGTACAGGAGCTCCTTGTAAGATTTCCAAATGGGCAGCAGCTTTAACTGACTCTCCATGATCCACCTGAAGACTCCATGACTGAAGAAAAGACACGTTGAAGCTCATCTGAACTTTGCTGCACAACATTTGGAGAAGCCTGTAGATCAGTGGGAGAATGTAGTGTGGTCAGACGAGTTTTGAAGTTTGAATGGAGCCGAGTGCAGGGAAATGTTTCCAAACAGACGGCAGAGGAGACTATCAGCTGGTTCCAGAGGAGGAGGTGAAGGTGATGGAGTGATCCTGTCAATCATCAGATTTAAACCCAACAGAACATGTGGAGGGAACTGAAGCTGAGGTTTTAGCAGCTCTTCTTCATACAGGACCAAGTATTCAATCATTCCCACTCACTGTGTTCAAAACTGAACCTTTTTATGGATTGATGTTAGGATTTCTTTATCTGTGTAGAGTTAATACCAACATCTGGTCTGAACTTGATGTGAACAGCTGCTCTGGAAACACAATGAAAACTGATTCTCTTTTTGTTGTCATTTCTATGAGTTCTCTGTTTGATGTGTCAGCTGCTGATTGAACACAGGTACTTTTCTTGTTCAGGTTCTGATCCTGGTCCTGGTCCTTGTCCATCAGGATCTCAGAGTGTCTCAGCAGAAGAGAAGCTGAAGTCTGTTCGGACTCAGTTTATCAGCAGAGTTTCTGAACCTGTTCTACAGAAGCTGCTGGATAAACTCCTGGAGCGTGGGGTGATAACTGATGATGAGATGGATTTATCAGGAACAGCGAAAAGGGCAGACAAAGCTCGAGTGGTGATGGACACGGTGCGAAGAAAAGGATCAGAGGCCAGTTCAGCTCTGATCTCTGCTCTCTGTGAAGAGGATCGATGGCTTTCAGCAGAGCTGAAGTTGATGTGAAGCAAGAGCAGAGTTTCTGTTTCTAAATCTTCAGTTTAAACTTTTCTGGTTCTTTCTGATCTGGGTTCATGTGGTTTAGTTTGATGCGGTCCAACAGTCTCTGGGCCTCATCATCTAGATCTGTGGTGTCATTGAACAATAAACTCACTCTGATCATATCTGAGCTGCTCTGTCCTGATTTTATCCTTTTTCAGTTTTAAAACAATAAAATGAGCGTCTGAAAAAAGAGTTGAGACTTTATTGAAAACCAGAAAATCAGAAAATCCCTGAATAAACTGAAACAGGGTCAGAACATGAAACTAATCTGATTGATTGGTTTGACTGTATGATCTATTAATAATAATAACTCCTGTTGTGTGACGCTGCCCTGTCATTTGTAGTGTCCAGGCCGTCTGATCAGAGTCCCACAGTGATGATGTGTTTCTGTAGTCCAGTCTCAAAGTTAGCATCAGCCTGGTTCCTGCACAAAAAGCCAGTGGGATTTTTTTCATTGTGTTTTGGATTATTCCAGAAAATAAACTGTGAGCAGCTAAAGTTTCTGATCCTTCAGGTTTAGTTCATCAAATAATCTTCACAGATGAACACCACTGTTCTGATTCACCAAATATACCTGACAACGTTCCAGCTGAGGGGAAATAAATAAATAAATACATGGATGAATTACATTTCTCCTGTAGCTGCAAACAACAACAGACATCAGTAATAACACAGGAGATTATACAGAACTGTAACACTGCACATGAAGCTGGAACATCTCAACACATCTACAGCTTGTGTGATGTCATTGGCTGCGACGTGTGTCGTCATCGGTCATGACCCTGTGGGAGGAGCTCAGAGAGGCGGAGAAACTAAGGAACCTCCAACGTGGTGAAAACACAACAAGCTCCTGAGTCTGTTTAAATCCCTGTTGTGTTTGTTTACAGTCACTTTAGAGACAGTTAGCATCTCTGTAACTCTGTTCTATCCTGGTCATTTTAACTCGGTTTATATCGCTCTGTCGTGTCGGTGTTTGTGTCTGTTTGTGGTCATGTTGTGTTATACTGTGTCTGTACCTGGCTGCTGTACACCTGAATGTCAGTGTTAGCATTAGCTTTATCTGTCTTTTTCCTTTTTCTCGTTTTTATTTGCGTGTGTTAAAGTGTGTTTGTGTTTGTGTGACATGAGCTGTGGACGGTGTTCAGCCTGTTCAGACTGTGATTATCACGTGGTTGTGGTCATGTTGTGTCCTTACTGTTTAACATCTGTTTATGTTCAGCTGCTGCTTTGTCTCTTTGTGGTTGTTGTTACTGCGTCTCGTAGTTCTGTGTCCTGATCATTTACGTTTCTTTGAGGTCATTTTGTGTTTCATTGTGGCAGTTCAGTATCTCATTGTGATTGTTGTGTCTTTGTAGATTAGTGGCAGTAATCTGTCCATAGCTATCAACTGACCCACAGTTGTGTATATAATCACTGTTTCAGGTGTTGTGCATGTCTTGATGTGCTGAATTATTAATGTCAGCGATCACTTTCATTTTTTTGGTTTAGTGTCACCGGAGTAGTTCAGCTGTAATGTTGAATATTTCTCTGTGTTTTCATGGTTAAACTGTTGATGAGGAATAGGTAGTAGTGTATTGATCATTTTCCTTAGTGTGTTTCTCTTTGATTTCCTCCAGGTGTCACCACTTCGTCCACAACATCGTCCACAATTGCTGAGACGTGTGATGGTCGGCGCAGTCTGGGGTCACCGATTTTACGGCATCGGCCGAGTTCATCGTCCACGATCACAGAATGAAGAAGTTCTTTGAGACCAGGACAGAGGCCTCCAGGTAATTCACAAACAGCTTAACATCAACTGTCCAACACAGAGCACTGACATTAAACTGCTGATGTTCAGTATTTGATCTTCAGTCTGAATAGCTCATTATTTGTCAAAAAATAGACTTAACCCATTAGTGAAGTTTATTTACATAGTTCATGTAAGAACAATTCAAAGAAAAAGAGGAATTTAAGGGTAAAGTGACTGTTACTGTAAAGTATTGGAAAGATAATGACCAGTTAGTTGTTAGAAAAACCTGGTTTTAAACAAATGTTCTATGAGTTTCAGCTGAATTCACAGAGAACAGATCAATAAAATATTTCTGAAACGTCATATCAACAATTTACTAATTTATAAAAAAATTTAATTATGAAACAAAGAGACACTTGAAGTGTCTCTCAAATGTCACAGAGCTAAACAAAAACCATGTAAGAGAAGTACTAACCTCAATAAAGTGTAATAATAGAAGTAATCTGCAATATAAAAATAATACAAGTGATGAAATAGTAATCTGTATTAATAGAAGTAATGTACTTTAGAAGTAATCAGTAATATCAGAAGAAATATGTAATAGTTACATGTTACTGTACAATAAAACAAGTTTGCAGTAATTGAATGTAGTTTGCATAACTAAAAGTTATCTGTTAATTTGGAAATAATATGGTAAAAATAAAGTAATGGTAAAAGTAATCAAAAATCCAAGGTTATACTTAAAGTAATCAGTAGTATAAAAGTGATGCAGAAGTAATAGTAATCAAAATCTCTAAAATGTCAGTTTAGTAAAGCATCAAAAATTTAAAAAAGGCCTAACATAGTAAAATATCATGAATGTAAAAACAATGTCATAGTAAGGCTTCAAAAAACCATCTATAAAATGTCATAGTATAGTAAGGCGTCAAAAATGGTCAAAAAAATTATACTGTCTCTCAAATATAAGAGCTAATTTGGAATATTACAAGCAAGAAGAATAGGAAAAGTTAACCGTAGTAATAAAGGCATTTGAGGGATAATTAAACTTTATTTTTCTTCTTTATGTTATTGGTAATAGAGTTTCAGGACTTGAAGCTTTGGACAGTTTATTTGACGAACAGGTTATTTCTCTGCAGGAGGACGAGGAGACTGCATCACCCGAGGAGGACAACAGAAGCAGTTAAATGTTGTTAAAGATGTTTAGAGATGTATAAGACTTTAATAAACATATGTATAAATGTATTCTGGAACAGAATCAATAAAGTTTTGCAGTTTCTTTTGAATTGAGTCTGTCTATTTTCATATGAATATCACAAAGATTATTCTGTTATGCAAAAATGCAGAAAAGTGGTTAAAAGCCATAACCCTAATCTCTGACTAAAATCCATAACCCTAACCCTAACCTGTGACTAAATGCTGTAACCCTAACCCTAATCTGTGACTAAAAACCATAACCCTAACCTGTGACTAAAAGCCATAACCCTAACCCTAACCTGTGACTAAAAGCCATAACCCTAACCTGTGACTAAAATCCATAACCCTAACCCTAACCTGTGACTAAAAGCCATAACCCTAACCCTAACCTGTGACTAAATACTGTAACCCTAACCCTAACCTGTGACTAAAAGCCATAACCCTAACCCTAATCTGTGACTAAAAACCATAACCCTAACCTGTGACTAAAAGCCGTAACCCTAACCCTAATCTGTGACTAAAATCCATAACCCTAACCCTAACCTGTGACTAAAAGCCATAACCCTAACCCTAACCTGTGACTAAAAGCCATAACCCTAACCTGTGACTAAAATCCATAACCCTAACCCTAACCTGTGACTAAAAGCCATAACCCTAACCCTAACCTGTGACTAAATACTGTAACCCTAACCCTAACCTGTGACTAAAAGCCATAACCCTAACCCTAATCTGTAACTAAAAACCATAACCCTAACCTGTGACTAAAAGCCGTAACCCTAACCCTAATCTGTGACTAAAAGCCATAACCCTAACCCTAACCTGTGACTAAAAGCCGTAACCCTAACCCTAACCTGTGACTAAAAGCCGTAACCCTAACCCTAACCTGTGACTAAAAGCCGTAACCATAACCCTAACCTGTGACTAAAATCCATAACCCTAACCCTAACCTGTGACTAAAATCCGTAACCCTAACCCTAATCTGTGACTAAAAACCATAACCCTAACCTGTGACTAAAAGCTGTAACCCTAACCCTAATCTGTGACTAAAAGCCGTAACCCTAACCCTAACCTGTGACTAAAAGCCGTAACCCTAACCCTAACCTGTGACTAAAAGCCATAACCCTAACCCTAACCTGTGACTAAAAGCCGTAACCCTAACCCTAACCTGTGACTAAAATCCATAACCCTAACCCTAATCTGTGACTAAAAGCCGTAACCCTAACCCTAACCTGTGACTAAAATCCATAACCCTAACCCTAATCTGTGACTAAAAGCCGTAACCCTAACCCTAACCTGTGACTAAAAGCCGTAACCATAACCCTAACCTGTGACTAAAATCCATAACCCTAACCCTAACCTGTGACTAAAATCCGTAACCCTAACCCTAATCTGTGACTAAAAACCATAACCCTAACCTGTGACTAAAAGCTGTAACCCTAACCCTAATCTGTGACTAAAAGCCGTAACCCTAACCCTAATCTGTGACTAAAAGCCGTAACCCTAACCCTAACCTGTGACTAAAAGCCGTAACCCTAACCCTAACCTGTGACTAAAAGCCATAACCCTAACCCTAACCTGTGACTAAAAGCCGTAACCCTAACCCTAACCTGTGACTAAAAGCCATAACCCTAACCCTAACCTGTGACTAAAAGCCGTAACCCTAACCCTAACCTGTGACTAAAATCCATAACCCTAACCCTAATCTGTGACTAAAAGCCGTAACCCTAACCCTAACCTGTGACTAAAATCCATAACCCTAACCCTAATCTGTGACTAAAAGCCGTAACCCTAACCCTAACCTGTGACTAAAAGCCGTAACCATAACCCTAACCTGTGACTAAAATCCATAACCCTAACCCTAACCTGTGACTAAAATCCGTAACCCTAACCCTAATCTGTGACTAAAAACCATAACCCTAACCTGTGACTAAAAGCTGTAACCCTAACCCTAATCTGTGACTAAAAGCCGTAACCCTAACCCTAATCTGTGACTAAAAGCCGTAACCCTAACCCTAACCTGTGACTAAAAGCCGTAACCCTAACCCTAACCTGTGACTAAAAGCCATAACCCTAACCCTAACCTGTGACTAAAAGCCGTAACCCTAACCCTAACCTGTGACTAAAATCCATAACCCTAACCCTAATCTGTGACTAAAAGCCGTAACCCTAACCCTAACCTGTGACTAAAATCCGTAACCCTAACCCTAATCTGTGACTAAAAACCATAACCCTAACCTGTGACTAAAAGCTGTAACCCTAACCCTAATCTGTGACTAAAAGCCGTAACCCTAACCCTAATCTGTGACTAAAAGCCGTAACCCTAACCCTAATCTGTGACTAAAAGCCATAACCCTAACCCTAATCTGTGACTAAAAGCCATAACCCTAACCCTAACCTGTGACTAAAAGCCGTAACCCTAACCCTAACCTGTGACTAAAATCCATAACCCTAACCCTAATCTGTGACTAAAAGCCGTAACCCTAACCCTAACCTGTGACTAAAATCCATAACCCTAACCCTAACCTGTGACTAAAAGCCGTAACCCTAACCCTAACCTGTGACTAAAAGCCGTAACCCTAACCTGTGACTAAAAGCCATAACCCTAACCCTAACCCTAACCTGTGACTAAAAGCCGTAACCCTAACCCTAACCTGTGGCTACAAGTGGCCTTGGACTAAAAGTATAAGTTCATACAATATTAAACAGAGCAACAAAATATTCAGGGTTCAGAAGTATTTATTTGAACAAATATCAAAATGAAATGACAAACTTGGTAACCTGACTGTAAACATACACAACAACAAAGCTCAAATAATACATCAAATCAAATCAACACAGACACTGGCAAAGTTACGTCCTGTCCCTGGAGAAGGTGTGATATACAACATAAGGTAAAGTTATGCCATTTGGTGCACTGCTTTGTAAAGTCCTGCTGCTACTGTCCTTGTCCATTAAACTGTCATGTTCTGGCTGTGTGGCTGAGGAGATCAGATCCTTCGTTGTTCTTGCAGAGTTGGTTACTCTTGGTGTCGGATGAGAAGAAGAGCTGAGAAATCTGTGGAACAAAGGGAGACATTTGGTTATTTCCTCAATTTTAAATGGACAAGCCGAAAACTATTACAACATTTTAATCACATTTTTACCCAAATGCCTTATTATGACATTTTTTGACGCCTTATAATAATAAGACGTTTTTATGAGACTTCAGATCAGTTACTGAACATAAACAGTTTGATGTCAGGGCTCTGTGTTGGTCTCAAAGAACTTCTTCACTGTACAAAGACTCTCTGTGATGGTGGACGAAGTGGTGACACCTGGAGGAAATCATAATGATCAATACACTACTACCTATTCCTCATCGACAGTTTAACCATGAAAACACAGAAATATTTGACATTAAACCTGAAACAGAACATTTAAGAAACATTAGAGGCTGTTTCAGAAAATGAGCTGTTTACTGTAACATATGAAAAAATTAAAAATGATCTTAAATCTTACATTAACTGTCAGTGGAGGAATCATTACTGTGAACTGCAAAATAATAACTTTTACTTCAGTAAATTTTTAGCACAGTTTTATCTAGTGGTTGTTTTAATTCCACTTCAATTCACAGGCAGAAAATTAACTGACAAGTATTGTGAGTTTCAGAAATTACTATAAGTGAATTGACAATTAATAGACATGATTAATCAGTTATTATTATATTCAACAGTAAACTCATTAAACAGCAGGATTTCAAAACTAACACTGTTACTGACATGAATCACTGAGCTCATCAGAGAGTAAATGTTTCGGACTCAGTCCTGTTTGGTTTGTCAGGTGAGAGCTGGTGTTTGTGTCCAGCAGCAGCTGAACCAGTGAAGCTGGAAGTTCACCTCCAACACCTGAACAGTGGAGAACACAACACTGAAAACTAAACACTACAACCTCCACAATCACACTCTGAGCTCTGAGCTGAAGCACTTCTCTTACTGTCATATGACTTTATTGATCTGAGAGAAAACCAATGTTTAAAATGGGTTTTAGAAGAATTTCTAACAGTGACCTGAGCTCAGACACTGTGACCTGCTCTGGCAGTTAAACCCACTTTTCAAGCTTTAACACAAACTGAGCTCAAGAAAGTCTCAATAATCAATAATATACACAACAGGGGATCAATGGATGGCTCTGGACAGATTACTGCCACAAAGCTACAAAGCAACAAAACAACAGAGGCAGAAATCGATCACAATGAGAATGAACTTAACTGCCACTCAAAGACACAATGACCACAGTGACATGATAATCCTCCATTAACTGAGCTAAACTGACAAACACACTTTAACTCACGAGATAAAAACCTCTGAAACTGGAATTAAACTATATCATTACACAGTAATGCTAACACTGGCCGCTAGCTGTTAGCCTCACCTTCACGCCGCAGGTGTGTTCAGGGTCCAGCTTCACTCATGTTCAACAGCAGCTCCACAGTTTGTTTTAACATCAGGCTCCTTCACTGATTCAGTTTCCTCTCAGTTCTGACAAACAGAGGTGATGCTTCAAACACTGGTTTACATCTGTTTTCCTTCGTTTCTCCGCCTCTCTGAGCTCCTCCCACAGGGTCATGACCGATGACGACACACGTCGCAGCCAATGACAACATACCTAATAGGTATGTTCAGATGAACTGCGGTGACTGCTGGTGTCAACATTTATACACTCAGTTTACTCTGAACATTTCAGGACAGAAACACAAGAAGAAGAAAAATAAACATCCAGGATGATGTGTTCAGGTGTATGGGGAAAAGTGAGAGAAAAGTGAGAATAAAAACCATCACCAAGTGAAACATAAAGGATAGAATCTGACCTGTCAGGTCTAACAAACTGAACTGGTGAACAGCAGAGAACTGAGATCAGCCACAGGAGAGAACTGATCTGAAAAAAAGCCTGCTGCATGTCATGTCAGTGAAGCTTTGAGCCAATCAGGACAAAGCTCTGTGGTCACACAGGTGGTGGAGCTTTACTTTATATGTGGCTGAATCCATTCTCTCATGTTCCATCATGATGACAGGAGGAAAACCACAAGTCAGTGTTTTCACTGATGCCACATGAACATCGACATTAAATGGACAAAGAATCATGGAATTAGGAATTACATGAGCTGAACACCTACGAAGACTCAGCCTCAGGGTTCAGTGTCATTTTAACAGGAAACATCTTTAACCACTGGAAACAAGTCAAAGGGTTAGAGCCTGAAAACAAGAGGAAGACCGGCTCTAAACCTGAACAGGAACCTAAAACACCTGGTGTTTAATAAAAAACAACAACCACCTGCTGACTCAACAGCTTTATTCTAAAACAGCTGCTTCACATCTGATCACACTGTGAATAAAACACACACTGCTGTAACGACACGCTCCAACACACCGACCAATCAGGAGGCAGGAGAGCTCCACAGCTGTGATGTCATCAAAGACTCAGCACTAGTAAGAAATGGTGTCCTGTCTGGGCTGTTTCCATGACAACCACATCCTGATATTATTAGAGATGAAGATCTGCAGCAGGTCCAGGTCTGCAGCAGGTCCAGGATCAGGACTCTGAGTCGATGTTGGAGATTTTATCGATGGACTGAAGAAGCTGAGAGACGAGACGGAGAGACTCCGCCTCCACCAACAGCTGACTGAGGACAGACAGACAGACAGTCTCAGGTCAGAGACAGACAGACAGACAGTCTGTCTGTCTCTGACCTGTCTGTCTGACAGGAGGTACTGACCGGATGGATGAGTGGGCGTGGCTTGTCGTCTTGTTCAGGTACTCAGATGCCATCTGTGCGTTCTGTCTCATCGTCATGACGACCTGAGACTCTGCCGCCTTCAGACTGATGTTCTCCGCCCTCAGAGACTCCACCTCCACCTGGCACACACACACACACACACACTCACACTGTAAGTCTGTACACCACCTGTGCACTCAGGTGTGACTCAGCAGGATGAAGCTGTGTTTTCATGATTAAATCGTATTAATGCTGCTTCATGTGACCGATCAATAATCAATAAATCTTCCTGACTCACCTGCAGCTGCTGCAGCTCCACCTTCAGTCTGGAAACACTGTTCTCTGCTTTCACTGCTCGTTTCTGTCACAGAGAAATCAACCCAGGCTGTCATCAGCAGGAAGTGTTCAGGTGAGCAGCTTCACCTGTTGCTCTATCACCTACCGTCATCAGGTGGAGGTTCTGCTCCACTGAGTGAACCATGCCCTCCAGGTCCTGAGCCTCCTTCTCCTCCCTCTGCCTCCTCTGGAGCAGCTCCTCAGACAGCTCCATCACCCTGACAGGAGGGGGAGGGACAGGAAGTGAATACTCTGTCTCTTATTAGTCGGTTGGTGCTGCCATGTGACTGGTCGGTGCTCACCTGTGCTCATTAGCATCAGATCTCCTCTGCAGCTCCCTGATGGTTCTCCTCAACGACATGTTCTCCTCCTTCAGCTGTAACACACACACAGTTAAAGATCTGTGGGGTCCTCTGTTCTCCCACGTTCCCTGAACTCCACACAGACTAACTCCTCCTGGTTGTGGAGATGTGCTCTGACCTGCTGTATGTGGCTGCTCCTCCTGCTCCTCCTCCTGCAGGAGGTGGCAGGTTCAGCCATGGAGGTCTCATCATCTCCTTCATAGTTCTTTCCTCCTCCTCCTCCTCCTCCTCCTCTCTGCTGGACCTCAGGTTTGGAGGAGAACCTGTTTCAGAGGAGAAAATCAGAAGCTTGTTCGTCTTCAGGAAACCAGCCAATCAGAGAGCAGCACTCACCTGGTCTCCTCCTCGTCATCCTCCTCCTCCTCGGTGCAGAGGGAGGAGGTGCTGTCTACACCTGACTGGAGGCTCCGACCCCACCCCTCCTCCTCCTCCTCCTCCTCCTGATTGGACAGATGGAGACACACAGGTGGAGCTCATTCATGTCTGAGTACAATATGATGTCAGTGATGATGTCACTCTACCTGTGGTGCCAGGGAGGGTTCAGAGAAAAAACAGCTGTGGGGGTCAGGGTCAAAGGTCAAGTTCCCAACATCAAACAGCTGCTGAGAGAGAGAGACAGAGAGAGAGACACAGAGAGAGAGAGAGAGAGAGAGAGATTTGATTTTTTAACAGTACTTTATTTACATTTGGTTTAAAAATCACATGGACAGTTGTACGATCAACAAATCAGTTGAGGAAAGGTGTAAATATTAGCTCTGTGCCGGTCACTCTGCACAGCAGCTCCTCATGAGCCCATTGCTGTTCAAACATCTATATTCCCTGTGATCCTGTGGAAGCTGAACTCCAGCCTCAGTCTTCACGTTGAGCTTCCACAGGGTCACAGCGTCAGTAATCGGCCCACCCTGTAGTTTGTCTCTACGAGTCAGGTAGATTGACATTTTGGCTTCACCAATTAAAAAGTTCAGGAGTTGACACTTTGCTTTTTCTGTTTTCTTAAAACCAACTCCACAAATGAAAACAGGGGCAGTTAAAACAACACCAAACAGGTTAAAAACACGAGTTAAAACGTTAAAAATCTCTGCCAGTCTCCTGCACTCAGTAAAAACATGAAAGATGTTTTCAGTCAATCCACAGAATGGGCACTCATTCACAACACTGGGATCAATAACAGATAAAAAGGCATTGGTTGCGATAGCACCATGTAAAATCCTCCACTGGAGATCTCCGGTTCTCTTTTTCACAGGAGGTTTATAGAGTGTTCTCCACTGTGGGCTCAGCCCGCCCAGCCTCTCAGTCCACACACACTCTGCTCTGTCACACAGCCGTGTTTTGAAAATAGTTTTTACACAACTTGTGTACAGAGTTTTTTTGTCGGCCTTGTGCAGGCTTAGTGTTTTTCTGTCAGTGCGCTTCAGTAGGGGGCCGCTGAGCTCTATGAACCCAGGGCACAGGTGGATCTCTGGGTACGGGTCTGTGGGGTCCGGCTCAGCTTCTCCCCTGCTGTGTTTGAGGAGCAGGACTCTCTCCTTCTCTGTCAGCCTCTTCTTCCAGAGCTCCAGGCTCCTCTGCGTCAGACGGACAGAGCGCAGTCCCAGCACAGAGCTCAGAGCTGGGCTGTCCATGAGCGCCGGTCCTGCTGCTTCTACCAGCTGCTTCAGGCAAAACATTTTTGAGCTGCACAGCGCCCCCATCAGCCCAGGCACGGTGCTGCAGCACATGTCCAGTTTGGCTCCACAGATTAAAGGCTCCTTCAACAACCAGTACAGAGAGTTACACTTCTCACTTCTTCTACATTTAAACAGCCCAGGATTTAAAAACACCCTGATAAAAAGGAGGCAACCCACCTAACTTTAAAAACTTAGAATCAGTTAAAAACAGAGCAGCATCCAGCCCCAGGTTATTAACACGCCTGAGTATGCAGCTGGCCACGTCTCTCCACACCAGATCCTCAGGTCCAGTCAGATACCTCTGAATAAACTGGAGCCTGAAGGTGGCTGTCCTGCTGGCCTCCCTCTAAAAGACATCTGTGTGTGGATCCTCCTCCACTTAGCCAGTTTATTATCCACTTTCTCTATGATGTTCTCCCAGTTTTTCTTTTCGATGTCGCTGTTTCCTATATAAACACCAAGATATTTTAAACCCCCCCTTTTCCATGTGAGGCTCTGAGGGAGAACAGGGAGGCCCTCACGCCACTCACCAACAGCAAGGGCTTCACTCTTCCTCCAGTTCACCCTCGCAGCCGACACAACAGAAAACTTCTCAATCACAGAGTTTACAACACACACGTCTTGTTGATCTTTGATAAAAACAACAACATCGTCAGCGTAAGCAGATAAAACCACACTGCTGTTAAAACCAGGTAAAATCAGGCCTCGAACAGATGACCTTATCTTTTGTAGGAGGGGTTCCAGGGAGAGTGCATAGAGCATCCCAGACAGAGCACAGCCCTGCCGGACGCCTCTATGCCTCTAAAAGGAGCACACAGACCACCATTAAACTTCAGCACACTCTCAATGTCACTGTACAACACCTTGATCTTTGCTATGAGACCAGCGCTGAACCCAACCCTCTCCATGACCTTCCAGAGGAAGCCGTGTTCAACGCGGTCAAAAGCCTTTTCCTGATCTAATGAGATCAATCCAGTGTTAGAGTTAGGGTTAGGGTTAAAACCCTAATGAACCCTAATGAACTGGAGACCTCCAAAACGTCCCGAATGAGGTAGATATTATCTACCATAAACCTGCCGGGCACACAGTACGTCTGGTCCCGGTGGAGGATCTGCTCCATGGTTCCTCTCAGCCGATTGGCCAGAGCTTTGGACAGAATCTTGTAGTCGGTGCAGAGGAGAGAGACAGGACGCCAGTTCCTGATATCCTGTAAGTTGCCTTTCTTGGGCAGGAGGGTGATGATGGCTCTGCGACATGACAGAGGCAGTGACCCTGACACCAGGCTCTCATTAAAAACATCTAATGAGCCAAGATGTCCCAGAAGGCTTTGTAAAACTACAGTGAGGCCGTCGATGCCTGGAGCCTTTCGCCCCTGCATACTCTGCAGAGCAGTGTACAGCTCAGGTAGAGTCAGTGGGCTGTCGAGTTGTGAGTTAGCCTCACTAGACACCTGAGGAAGTCCACCACAGACCTCCTCCATCAGTTCCTCATTTCCCTTAAACTCACTTTTAAACAAAGAGGTATAAAAGTCAACAGCCCTTCTCCTTATCAGGCCTGGCTCTGTCAGCTCTTGTCCCGTCTCAGAGAGTAGAGAGTGGATCTGTCTCCTCTGCCCTTGTCTCTTCTCTAGTCCAAAGTAGAAACTCGATGGAGCATCCATCTCTGTGATGTTCTGAACCCGGGACCGGACCAGTGCACCCTGTACTTTAGTGTCCAGCAGGTTGGATAATGCCATCTTTTTAGTCTTGAGGATTTCAATATATCCTCGATTTCCTGTGGAGTCACTCACACACTCGAGATCCACAATATCAGTCTCCAGATCTCTGATAGATCTGGAGATGTCTTGTGTGACATTGAGCGTGTGCTGCTGACATAAAAGTTTAATTTGAACCTTTCCATGGTCCCACCACTGCCTCAGACTGACAAACTCCTTTTTCTTCTGTCTAAAATTATTCCAAAACCAGCTTAAAGCCTCTTTGAAAGATTTGTCGACAGTTAAAACAGAGTTAAAATGCCAATAGGCGCTTTTATGTAAAATGTTTCTGATAAAAACGTTACATAAAACCAAGGAATGATCCGTAAAACCAACTGGTAAAATCCTACACATTTTAACAGCACTGATTCTGTGCTTAAAAACAACTCACCTACAGCCTCACCTGCCTCTTCCACCTCACCTGGTTCACCTACCTCTTCTAGTTCACCTGCTCTCCTCACCACTCACCTCAGTGCTCTTTGCAGCCTGGCTCTGCATCTCTGCAGCCTGTTGTTTCTCTGCAGCTCCTGCATCTTTCCCTCGCCCCGCGGCACCGGTCACCGCAGCCGCACGCCGCGCCGCCGGAACGGGTCGGCTGACGGCAGCAGCAGTGGCGGCAGCCACCGCCTGCCCCGCCGCCGGAGCAGATGGCCTAGTGGCAGCCACACCCAGGCAGGCAGGGGGGCCATGGTTAGGACAGGCCTTGATTAAATGTCCCTCTTCACCACATCCAAAGCATTTCACAGAGGATGATGTTGCAAACAGAATATAATCAAAGTCGTCCACACGGACTCGGAAGCGGTAATCAAACTCTTCATCCTCGTTGTTGAGCAGCATGAAGAGCTGCCTGCGGTGAGACACCACGTGTCTCAGCAGGGGAGACTTACAGCCTGATAACACCTTCCTTATCGGGGACACCACCTTCCCATGTCTCGATAGTTCTTTGATCAGGAACTCATCACTTATAAAAGGTGGCACGTTTGACAAAGTGATTTTTGTGGCCGGCTGCGTCAGTGGGATCACCGGCTCAAACATCCCATTCACCGTGATGCCTGTCTCCACCAACCTGTTCACCTGTTCTACCTTTTCCAGGAACAGAACCACCGCGCTGTTCATACGGGCAGCGGATTCACAGAGCCGTGCCCGATTATTTCCCCCACAGCCAGTGCTACCTCCTCCACACTGCACGGAGAGCCAGCTCCGGTTTTAATACCGTGCTTCCTGTCAGCCTGGAGGAGGCGCTGCTGGACGCCATGCTCAGCTCCTCAGAGCGAGGCTGACAAACAAAGGACAAACAAACAAACACTAAACTAACTGAGAGAAACCAACCACAGCAAAACTAAACTAACACACCTGCATTCATCAACACACACCACCAAAAATAATACAGGAAAAAGAAACAGAAAGAGAGAAAATACATATATATATATAAATTTCATCCAACTCCTCCACTCACACTCCAAGACACACTCACTCAGAGAGAGAGAGAGAGAGAGAGAGAGAGAGAGAGAGAGAGAGAGAGAGAGACAGAGACAGAGAGAGAGGGAGAGAGAGAGAGAGAGAGAGAGACAGAGAGAGAGAGAGAGAGAGAGAGAGAGAGAGAGAGAGACAGAGAGAGAGGGAGAGAGGGAGAGAGAGAGAGAGAGAGAGAGAGGTTACTAAAGGTCACACCTCTTCTTCTCTTGCTGCTTCAGACTCTGGAGGACCTGTACCTTACTGTGTGTCTGCTCCTGGTCCTGCTCCTGCTCCTGGTCCTGGTGTTGGTCTGGATCCTGGTTCTTCCAGCGTAGAAACTCTCTGAAGGAGAACGGGTTCAGATCCTCGGCCTCCACCTCCTCATCTGCAGCAGAAACAATGAAGCTCAATGAAGACTAAAGACTGAACCCTGCCACACGAACAGATCCACCACCAGGACCTGGACTCTCACAGCTCCACATCTGACCTCATCACAGGAAACAAACATGGCCGACGATGGGCAGGAAGAAGTGACGAAAAATAACAAAAACTCTGAGCTGACCATGACCTGCATCGACCCAAAGCTCCGCCTCCATACCTGGCTCCCAGCCAATCACAGGACAGACAGGCTTCACTGTGTCTGAGCTGGAAACATACATTCACGACCACACGTGGTCTCAGCTGGACTCTGATGTTTTCTCTCCAGGGACAGATTCTGGACCTGGACCTGGACCTGGAGCAGCTGCAGGACTCACCGTCTGTGATGATCAGGGTCTTGGAGCTCCTCTGTCTGGACATGACGTCACTCAGGTGGACAGAGTCACCTGTCCATCGCAGTACTGACCTCCTCGTCCTCCTCGGTCCCGCCGCCTCTCTCCGCAATACAAAACTAGACCCGGAAATACACTAGACCGCTCCAATCTCACGTGACCCGTCCTCTGACTTCTCATTGGCTGGGACTGTCACGTGACGTCGGACTAAAACACGGTACAAGGAAGTATGTTTCCTGCAGGATTCCGGTAAAACGGTCCGACACGTTTCCCGCCTGACGGAGTCCGGTGCGGTCAGAGACCTGCAGAGTCCCGGAGCAGGAGAGTCCGGCTGCAGCGGACAGACCGATCCGGTGAGTGTCTGACCCATGTTGAAGCATTAGCCTGGGTTAACACGGCTCGGCACGGCGCTGCGGTGAGGCTGCTCGGCAGGCTGGGAGCGGATGTAGATCAGGACGTCGAATCGGATCGTTTGGTTCTGGTTTCTGTTCGGGTCTCTGTACCCGGCTGTGATTGACAGGCGGTGAGCGGGTTAATGAACCGGTGCGGTGCTGTACTGTCTCTGATCTGGATCAGCTCCGACACGGTCAGTCCAGAATTAAAGTACTTCACACGACGAGCTCCGTTTAAAAATCTAGGAAGTCAATCCGAAACTGTGATAGACTCTGCGGGGTTTGGACGGACGGTGAGAGGAGAGATCCGGATCAGCGAGGTCCACAGAAGGGGTTTTCTCATGTTGGGTCTCAGCCGAACTGAAGTAACATCCGTGAGACCTCTGATTCAAGTTTAACCCTGCTTCTCTGCGTCGGTGTTGTGAGTAGATTATCAAAAATAATTAAAATAGTTAAGTAGTAGTTTGGCGCGGAGCGGGTGGACGTGTGGAGGAGGGGTGGATGTGTGGTGAAACTGGAGACTGGAGGATGAAACGTTGAAGCCGAATTAAGGAGAAGCTCCTCAGGTCTCTGCTGCAAGTCTTCACCACAGTTTTCATCGATCTTACTGTTATAAATATCAACATTTACTTAAATTGATCGTTTTTTAAATGTGGTTCAGCGCTGAGCTGTTGACTGTGACTGCGTGGTCCAATGAGTCCTGTGGTGAAACTGGAGGATGTTAGTGTGTGTGTGCTATGTGTGTGTGTGGGGGGGTCATAATGTTTTAACCCCAACCCTAGGTGTCCAGGTCCAGGTCCAGGTTCTCAGGTGACCCGTCTGATCTAACGTCTTCTGTTGTTTCTAATCTGCAGAGAATGTCTGAAGAGGGGGACCAGTCCCAGTCCACCCAGTCCACCCAGTCCCCGTCCCAGGCCCTTTCCACCCAGTCCCCATCCCAGTCCAAGTCCCACTCCCAGCATGGTTCCAGTTCCTCCAGTGGGCCGACCTCAGGTAGCCAGTCGTCCAGCGGCTCGGGGACCCTGAGCAGCCTGGACACCATCCCCGTCACCCTGCCCTCTGTCCCTGAGGAGCCCGAACCACAACCCTGGGGCCGGCTGCTGCCCATGGCCCAAGGCTTCAGGAGCCACGGTCAGTTCACCGCTCATCACCTGCTAACATGCTAGCATGGAGGCTAGTGCTAATGCTAGCTCTGTTAGCACTAACACTGGTCCTTAACTAGTTCTGTTTGTTTACAGACTGTGTAGAGGAGCAGTACCTGTTTGGACGGGACTCGAAGTGTAACTACGTCCTGAATGATCCTGATAATCCAGCGTCAAAAAAGTTCAGAATCTACAGCAAGAAACACTTTAAGATCTACAGAGTGAGTACTACTGATACTACTACTGATACCATGAGTAGCTACTATCATTACTACTGCTGTTTACTGACTGATTATATGTGGTGTTGGACCCATTAAAGAACCTGTCTGTCTGCCTGTCTGCCTGTCTGTCTGTCTGTCAGGAGGGCAGTAAGGTCTTTGTGGAGGACTACAGTAATAACGGGACGTTTGTTGATGGGATCCTGATCGGTAAAGACAGGAAGCTTCCTCTGGTCAACAACGCCGTCCTTGCTCTGGCTGAACAACGGAACAAAGGTCAGACGAGGGGCCAGGTTAATTCCTGGAGAGGAAACATTTCTCTGCTTCATCACAGGTTCACTTTAATCAGAACAAAGAAGAAACACATGCATGGTTTTTCTGGACATTTTCAGATGTTATTTGACTCTGTTGACCTCTGACCTCTGACTCTGACTCTGTCTCTGTCTGTAGTCTTTGTCTTCATCGACCTGATGTCTGACGATCAGTCCAGTTTACCCAAAGAGCTTCAGGAGAAATATCTGCTGACTCAACGCATCGGAACGTGAGTCTGATGCTTCCCGTCGCTGTGATGTCACTTCCTGTGCGCTGCAGCACAGCTCATCAGTGTGTGTGTGTGTTTCAGAGGAGTCTGTGGTGAAGTCAAACTGGCCTTTGAGAGATCAACCTGTAAGGAATACGCAGTGAAAATAATAAACAAGAAAAACTTTAAGTCTGAAGGGGTGAGTTCTCTGCTCTCTGATTGGCTGAGGCCTCCCTCCCTCCCTCTGACTACAAACATGGCGTCTGAACGTCTCTGTGCAGACAGACAGGCTGATGTTCCTCTGCACCAATCACAGGCAGGGACTCTGATCATGTGATCTGTGTGTTTTTGTCCAATCACAGACGGCGATACGAAACGCAAAGACAGAGATTGAGATCCTCCAGAGGATCGACCACGTGAGTCTGACACCAACGAAGAAGAGACTCAGACACAGACACAGACTGTTCCTTTATGACCAAACGGCAACTCCTTCTCCTCCTCTCCTCCTCCTCTCCTCTCCTTCTCTCCTGCAGCCTTGTCTCATAAAGACTGAGGACTTCTATCAGACAGAGGACAGTTACTACATCGTGTTGGAGCTGTGAGTCCATGTTTTTATTTTTGTCTGTTTATTTTCAGTACGTACGATCTTTACTTAAAGGGCCAGTCTGGTGTTTTCCTGTCGTAGGATGGAGGGAGGTGAACTGTTCCACAGAGTCAAGTCTAAGCAGCAGCTCAGCGAGTCCACGGCCAAACTTTATTTCTACCAGATGCTCCGAGCCGTCCAGGTGAGCTGCACCTGAGCTACCGCTGCTACAGTAACAGGTAAACATCTGTTAACAGACTGTGTGTGTGCAGTACCTCCACAGTAACGGGATCATCCACCGGGATCTGAAACCAGAGAACGTCCTGCTGTCCTCTCAGGACGACGTCTGTCTCGTTAAGGTGACAGACTTTAACCAGTCCAGGATCCTGGAGGAGGCGGCGCTGATGAGGACTCTGTGCGGGACGCCATCTTACCTCGCCCCCGAAGTCTTCACCCACGCCTCCACCACAGGGTACGGACTCGCCGTCGACGCCTGGAGCCTTGGAGTCCTGCTGTTCGTCTGGTAGGCTCACACCTGTCTCACACCTGCCTCACACCTGTCTCTCATCTGCCACACACCTGTGTCACACCTGCCCCCCCCCTCTCTCTCTCAGTCTGGGGGGGTATCCTCCCTTCCATGAGAGTTTCGGTCGTCAGTCGGTCAGAGATCAGATCATCAGAGGAGAGTTCACCATGGTTCAGTCCAAGTGGAGACATGTCTCTGACCAAGGTAGTAATACTACAGTACTACTACAAGACTGCTGCAGTACTATTAACATGGTATTGTAATAGTACTGCAGTACTACAGGGATTGATGTCTGTGTTCCAGCAAAGGATGTGGTGAGGAAGCTGCTGGTCGTTGATCCCAGTCAGAGAATGAGCATCGAAGAAGCTCTGCAGCATCCATGGCTCCAGGTAACAATACTACACTCTACTGCAGTAATACTACACTCTACTGCAGTAATACTACACTCTACTGCAGTAATACTACAGTAGTACTGCATCAGAGTGACCCAGAATCGTTCAGTTCAGGTGTAAAGTTGGTCTCAGGTCAGTTTCCTAGTTCATCGTCATCTGGAAACAGTTTTATGTTCCTGAGCAGGTTCAGGTCCAGTCTCAGGTCCAGTTCCAGTCTCAGATCCAGGTCCAGTTCCAGTCTCAGGTCCAGTGACAGGTTGGAGTTGTGATTAAAGTGATCCAGGTGCATCATGGGAAATGTAGGCTCCAGTGTTTGAGGACTACAGGTCAGGTGATCTTTACCTGTTCACAGGACCGTGTGATGGTGGAGACGGCTCACAGCCTCATGTTCCCTGCCGGAGACGCCGCCGCTGCTGTGGCCCCGCCCCCTGACTCCCCCCCCCCACAGGAGGCAGGGCCAGCGCCAAGTTCCTCCAGGAGGAAACGAGGGCGAGATGAAGGAGACGAGGAGGAGGAGGAGCATCCAGCCAAACGGAGCCAAGCCCCGCCCACTGCCCCACTGTAGAGGACCAATCAGATTCAGGCGTTCCTCAGGTCATGTGACTACTGAAACATCCACTGTAAATAAAGTTTCTACTGTTTTCTAATAAAGTTGTTTATATTTTTCACTGTGGGTGTTTTTCTGTTTGAACTGAGGATGACCCTCACACCTGTCTGACCTTTGACCCTATTGGCCATGTTTACAGAGACATTAGCTGAGGCTTTAAACCCTCTGAGGTCAGACGTCGTTCACCTGCTGAGATTACAGGTGAGCAGCAGGTGAACGACCACACATCAGGACATCAAACATGTCACATGACGACACCTGAACTGTTGTTGTCATGACGACAAAAGGTAAATAAAAACAAAGGAGTTGAATGTAAAAATAAAATCTCAAATTTATTTTTCGTCATTACAAAAATCCTATTCACCATTAGAGTCACTGAACGTGTCATCAGTGATCAATGAAGCTGTGGTGAGTTTAAGTGCTGCCGTGGATCAGACAGTTTCCATCGATCAATCAGATCAATCAAAGTGATTCCAAACAGGAGTTCAGATTATTGACAGAACGTTTAATAAAACAAGAGAAACTCCACAGGAGGACAGAGACCAAACACACCTGACTCAGGCTCCGCCCACACTGATGATCATCATCATCGTAATTGTCGTCTTAATCGTTGATGATGATGAAGGGCTCTTCCCTCAGTCTGGCTGCAGGTGTCTCCTGGCCCCACCCTCTCTGTGTGACATCACTCCTGTGTGCCAGCCCCCTGTGATGACATCACAGCTTGGCCTTGCGGCGGTCTCTGAGGGCGTACAGGACGGTGTGAGCTCGGTCAAAGGCGTCGCCGACGGCCGACTGCACCCTGCTCCTCCAGCTCTGCAGCTGAGGACGAGCCTGCAGGACGTCCCTGCCCCCCCCCAGTGGCTGCACGCGCGCGCGCGCACACGCACACACACACACACACACACACACACACACACACACACACAGGTTAGCAACAGTACCCAACAGTCAGCTGATTAACAGCCTAGACCAATCAGAGCCTCTGACCTGCATGAGCTCGCAGACGGCGAGCAGGTCGGCCACGGTGACGTCGTCGCCGCAGAGGAAGGGCTGTCTGCGCAGGAACATGGACTCCAGTTTGTCCAGAGTGTCGTCCAGCTGAGACAGAGCATGAATCAAACGCACCTCATCCACCGAAGAGCCGGACTGAGCCGGGAGGAGCACCTGAGCCGGGCGGAGACAGAGACCCATCACTGATCTGACTGTGACATCACACACACCGCCTTCACTGATTGGTCTGCTGCGTGCGGGTGCGTTCAGGTGTGTGTACAGGTATACCTCTGTTATAAAGACTTTAGCAGCGTGTGGTCGTGTGTTGCTGTGATGCCAGGCTGTGTACTCGTCCACTCTGGCTCGTCTCTCTGGTTGCCGTGGATACCAGTGCTCGGGGACGTCATACTTAGTGGCCAGGTACTTCAAGATGGCGTCACTGCGAGACAGACACACAGACACACACACACACACACACACACGTTAACACAGTAGATATAGGAATAAATCTCTGGTCTATAAAACCTGGTTTGATGCAGGTCAGATCAGGTCTGGGACGACGCCTCAGTGTTAACAGGAGGTTTACTCTGATACTCTGCTGATCAAGGATCAATAATTATTCCATTCGATGGAAGAATGTCCTCAGGTGAAGTTGACATTAAAACACATGCTGCAGTGGACTGAGCTAAAGTTAGTCTCAGTTTGATTCAGACTCAACATGAGTAACTCCTGTGTTCTGACGTCTGAAACTACCTCACATTTGAGTCATGACTCAATATTCTGGACGTACAGCTGCAGAGACCTGAAGGACGGAGACATTGGTCTTAAATAAAAATATGGAAACAGAAAATATCACCAGAGGAAACGTTCCAGCTCTAAACCCAGTTAAAGAAAACACCTGAGTCAAATACATCACGAACAAAAACAGACGCGTCACTTTAAAAACATGGATTTTGTATTTTCTCTCTTTAAACTCGATCCTGGCTCTTTGTTAACAAACTGTGAGTTGAATAAAGTTTATTTTAGACAGAAACTTAACATGGAGGTCAGACTGCAGCTGTGTGTGTGTGTGTGTGTGTGTGTGTGTGTTTAACCTCTCTGTGAGGACGAAGCCGTCGTCCACCATTACAGGAACCTTCTGCATCGGATTCAGTTTGGTGAAGTCCGGGCTCCTGTTCTCTCCTGCGCAATTCAAACAGAAGTTCTGAACCAGACTCCGTTCAGAAATCACCCACTTTAACCTCACACACACTCTCACCTCACAGACTCAGTCACGTTATGTCAGCTCAGAAACGCCTTCTTGACGCCGCGTGAACAACGTTAAAAAACACATTTCTACTGAAACCAGACGTCGTTTCAAACTTTATTTAAAAGCCGAATTAATCAGAAGCTGCTGTTACCTTCTGTCCAATCTTCAGATTTTATCTATCACAATGTTTTTACACATTTTTTAAACCGTTACCGTTAAACTGACCGGAATTTAAACAGAGTTTGGTGACATGCGTCCGAACTCTGTTTAAATCTGGGTCAAAGTTCACGGGGTCAGATCGAAACAACGGAGCAGAAAACCAGAGAGACGTTAATCTGTGGACCACCTGTTACCTGAGCCCGGTGCTCACCGCTCAGACAGGTAACCAGTTAACGAGTTAGCCGTTCAGGTAGTTAGCCGGTTAGCTACTCACCTCTCCTCAGAGCCACGGTCCGGACCCGGTGCGGGATCTTGGTGCAGTTGAGGAGGATGTGGACCGCGCGGCAGGGCTGCGACAGGAGGTCCAGGTAAACCTCCACCATCCGATCCGCCGACACCGACACCGAGCTCATGTTGAATCACACAGCTGATAAACAACTGCTGAGTTCCGGTGAGCGGAGCTGCTGCTCAGCGCCCCCTGCAGGCCGCTACACAACAACACAACAACACACAGTAACACAGCAACACACAACAACACACAGTAACACAACAACACACAGCAACACACAACAACACAACAACACACAGCAACACACAACAACACACAGTAACACAACAACACACAGCAACACACAACAACACAACAACACACAGCAACACACAACAACACAACAACACACAGTAACACAGCAACACACAACAACACACAGTAACAGAAGATGGAGAAGATGGAGGAGAAGATGGAGGAGAAGATGGAGAAGATGGAGGAGATGATGGAGGAGAAGATGGAGGAGAAGATGGAGAAGATGGAGGAGAAGATGGAGAAGATGGAGGAGATGAAGGAGAAGATGGAGGAGAAGATGGAGAAGATGGAGGAGAAGATGGAGGAGAAGATGGAGAAGATGGAGGAGAAGATGGAGAAGATGGAGGAGATGAAGGAGAAGATGGAGGAGAAGATGGAGGAGAAGATGGAGGAGAAGATGGAGAAGATGGAGGAGAAGATGGAGGAGAAGATGGAGAAGATGGAGGAGAAGATGAAGGAGAAGATGAAGGAGAAGATGGAGGAGAAGATGGAGGAGAAGATGGAGGAGAAGATGGAGGAGAAGATGGAGGAGAAGATGGAGGAGAAGATGGAGGAGAAGATGGAGGAGAAGATGGAGGAGAAGATGGAGGAGAAGATGAAGGAGAAGATGGAGGAGAAGATGGAGGAGAAGATGGAGGAGAAGATGAAGGAGAAGATGGAGAAGATGAAGGAGAAGATGGAGGAGAAGATGGAGGAGAAGATGGAGGAGAAGATGGAGAAGATGAAGGAGAAGATGGAGGAGAAGATGGAGGAGAAGATGGAGGCTCTGAGCAGAGAGATAGCAGCTCTTTCACACACAGTCAGAGCCACAGAGGACGAGCTGAGAGCTGAAGACGTCTCATTCCTCAACAACTACAAGGCTGCAGTGGAAAGAGTCCAGCAGCGCCCCCTGCTGGAGGATCACCAGCTGCTCTCAGGAGCTCTGATAGACCAGGCCAAACACCTGGGCAACCTGACCTTCAACATCTGGAACAAGATGAAGGACATGGTCTCCTACAGTCCTGTGGTTCTGGACCCAAACACTGCTGGTTCTGGACTCATCCCGTCTGAAGATCTGACCAGACTGAGACCAGGAGAGAAACAGCAGCTTCCTGACAATCCAGAGAGATCCACCCTCTGGTCTGTCCTGGGCTCTGAGGGTTTTAACTCAGGGACTCAGGGACAGCTGGGATGTGGAGGTTGGAGACAGGACAGGTTGGACATCAGGTGTCTCAGCAGAGTCCAGAGGAACAGGAACATTTGGTCTGGATTCTGGAGAATAGGGTCCAGTGGAGGTGGTTTGGATCAGAGTGAATCTGGACTGGACCAGAGGAAAACTGGCATTCCCTGATCCTGATCCTGATCCTAACACACACGCACACACGCACACACACACACACCTTCACACGCACTTTCACTGAGAAGATGTTTTAATTTGTTTCTAATGGGGGTGGATTGATCCAGTGAAGCTGTTACCTGTGGAGGTGTGGGCGGATCAGAGCAGTTATTCTCCTGCCTCATCACTCTGAACTTCTTCTCCATGGTTTTATATTTGGTTTGTTTCTCTGTGTGTCGCTGTGAGGATCAATAACTGATGATCAGCCTGTATGAATGAAGATGATTGTGTCTGTAAAACCAATAAACTCAGATCAGATTAGTTTCAGCTCAGCAGGTTGTTGAACTAATGATCATTTAACATGCAGACGTCAGAATGTGAAACCTGCTCTGACCGCTGGAGTTCAAGAGAAGAAACTGTTTGTTATTGCAGAGGGAAACCTCCTCAGCTGTCTCTGTGATTTCTGCTCCACCTGGACACACCTGTGACACAGTCTGTGCAGGTAAAATGCTGTAGCTGTAGTTTGGTGTCTGTTCCTGCAGAGACGTCTCAAAGACTTATGGGAGCTGTAGTTTCTGAAGGACAGAAACTCTGAGCAGCTTGGACCGAAACTTTAAAACAATCAAATATAATGTGAGAGCTCATTTAAAAAGGAGGGAGTGGGTGCAGTCTGGACACGACTTCATGACTTCAGCATCTTGAAAATCCTGCCTGCAGCCCTAAAATAAGAAGCTACTGACTGTGTGTGTGTGTGTGTGTGTGTGTGTGTGGTCTGTATTTAGCCTGGACTGGGTCCAGTCTGGTCCAGTTCAGCAGGCAGAATGTGGGCGGATGATATTCTATATGAAGGTGGTGTTTGTGGAGCAGCAGCCTGTTGCTGCGTCTCTCCACACTGTTAGTCCACAAACACTGGATCCTACACTTCCCATAATGCACCTGGACAGCGTGGTGGATTCAGATTAAAACGGTTTTTAGTAATGTTGTAGAAACACGTCCTGAACACTGGAGCCAAGTCTGGATCAGCTCCAACAACATCCAACAGTCCAGCGGTGTTCGGCCCTGAACCGTCCAGCCCTCAGCCTCAGCCGCCCCCCCTGTCCTCTCCTGGACCAGGTCTTCATGCAGGTCCTGCAGGACTGAAAACAGTGGCTGTGTGTCTTTAGTTGCAGCAGTTTCCAGCAGGATGGAGACGAGTGTGAAGGTGTGTTGGAGCTGGACGTGGATAAATGGTGAATTGTCCCTTTAACGTGACACAGTGCTGGCCTCATTGCACCGAGTGTTCAGTGTTTTTCCAGCTTCTCTCTCTCTGAACAGCTGACAGCAGAAGAAGGCCAGCTGATCTATTTATAGCAGAGTCCCCCAGAGTCTCAGACCTGATCCGTCACAGTCCTGCAGTCCTGCAGCGCTCACACGGCACCAACACCACCTCCAGACCTCCATCATGCCCGGCAGCCAGGCCCGGTGCCGGGCCAGAGACCGGAACAACGTCCTGAACCGGCCCGAGTTCATGTCCCTGAACCAGCCGCCCCGGAGGGAGCAGGCAGCGGGGGAGGGGCGGGGGGGCGGCAGTGGCGGTCCGAGGAGAGCCGCGTTCAGACAGCAGAGTCAGCAGGAGGACACTGGACTGAGGTAAGACCCAGAGGCTCCGCCCACTGACATCACAGCTGACATTTAGAATCCGAACAGACCTGGACCTGGACCTGGACCATAGTTTTAGTCTGTTCAATACATCTTTAGTCAAAAGTGCTAATATCTGTCCAGACCTGATCCTGGACCTGATCCTGACCCAGGACCAGGACCCAGAGCTCAGTTCTGTTAAATACAGTGTTTGATATGATCACAGCAGATAATCCAGATATTTAAAGAACCGGTTCAGTTTCTGTCGAGAGTTTGAATGTGAGTATGATCCAGATTAGACCTCAGTCCAGTTGAGTCCAGTTTGAACAGAACAAACACTGGTCTGATACAGAAACTTTAAATCAGCTGATTCTGTGTAACATCTGCAGATCACTGCAGATCTCAGTGCTCCAGAGTTGTAACAGTTCACCTGTTCTCTCCACCTGTTTCTGTGAAGCTGCTCTAATTACAGCTCATCACTTCCTGCTCAGGAGTTTCACATTAAAAGCCTTCCAGCATGAGATGTACAGGAAATGCTGCAGGTCATCGACAGTCACCAACACAGATCATTTCATCTGAAAAGTAACTAAGTACATTTACTCAAGTACAGTTTAGAGGTATTTGAACTTTACTTGAGTATTTTCTCTTGATTCTGCCTTTGTTTACAAGAAATGTCAGGTGTTTACAGGTGTTTACAGGTGATGACAGGTGATGGAAGGTGTTTACAGGTGTTGACAGGTGATGGAAGGTGTTTACAGGTGTTTACAGGTGATGACAGGTGTTGACAGATGTTTACAGGTGTTACTGGACAGTGAAGGTGTTCTTTACCTGAGGTGGAGTCATGTTCCTGTCCTGTGTCTCCGTCCTCAGGGGGTCCAGGGACTCCTCGGAGGGGGGCCCGGTGGCCGAGGGGGGGGCGAAGGATGCGTCTCGGTGGCCGGAACAGGACTGCATGCAGCTGAACCCGTCGTTTCGAGGCATCGCCATCAACTCTCTGCTGGCCATTGACATCAGCCTGTCGAAGCGTCTGGGCGTCTGCGTGAGGCCCCACGGCCCCGGGGCCCCACTCCGGTCCATGGTGACCCTCCTGGCCCTCAGCGGGCACGCCCTGCCCTGGCTCTGCGGGACTCTGATCTGTCTGTGGAGGAGCAACACGCTGGCTGGACAGGAAGTCCTCATCAATCTGCTGCTGGGTAAGAGGCCAGGAGGCGGTCTGAGTCCTGTTTCTGTCTGTGTGGGCATGAATCCTCTGACTGACTCCATGTCTGTGTTCAGCTCTGATCCTGGATCTGATGACGGTTGCTGGGATGCAGAAGCTGGTCAAACGCAGAGGACCCTGGGATTTTCCTCCGGGGTTTCTGGACTACATTGCCATGGATATATATTCTTTCCCAGCAGCCCATGCCAGCCGGGCCGTCATGGTGTCCAAGTTCCTGCTGAACCACCTGGTGCTGGCGGTCAGTCGCTCTATCATGATCACCTTGGGTCACCTGGGTCTGTGTGTTAGAAATACTGCCGCCCTTTACCTTTGAGCAAGGCACTGACCACAGACCAGTCACAAAATCTTATTTAAACGTAGACCAGTTTAAAACCAGTGTTTCATGTCCATAAACTCTTGTTGTTGTCCAGGTGCCCCTGAGGATCCTGCTCTACCTGTGGGCCTTCCTGGTGGGCGTGTCCCGGGTCCTGCTGGGCAAACATCACCTATCGGATGTTGGATGTGGATTCGCTCTCGGCTTCCTGCACTTCAGCCTGGTGGAGTCTGTTTGGCTGGACTCTGCTACCTGCCAGACCCTCATCTCCATCGGCACGCTGCGCTGGACTCTGCTGGTTTAGAACCAGTTTGTACTGGTTTATACTGGTTCACATTGGAGTAAGACTACTATAGACTATTCTAGTCCAGGTTGGACTGGTCCTCTTGGATTCGTGTTCGTGCCAAATTCTCAGGTCCATCGGCATGCTGGACTCCACTGGTTTAGAGAGGTTCAAACTGGGCTGAACTGGTTTAGACCTGGTTTGGTCGGATGTGAGACTGATACAGACTGTTTTAGTCCGATCTGGACACCACTTTTTAAAAACTGGTTTGGACCAGTATAAACTGGTCTGGATCACTTTGGATCAGTGTCAGACTGAGAGTCCTTTTCAATAAAATAGTCTTATGGTAGTCCTGTGTGAACTGGACTGGACTGGACCTGGTCCTGCTGGATTCTGGTTCCTGCCAGATGTTTAGATTTTTGCAGGAACCTGATGTACCTGGTTCAGGTGTCGGTTTGGTTGATTCAGTCGCCTCGTAGACATCACACTGATCAGTTTTATTAAAGCTGCAGAGATTCTGGATTTTAGTTTTTAATCTGTGATGTGTATCAGGGGTCAGTCAGGTGTTTCAGGTGTGACAGGTGAGTGAGCAGTTCAGTTTTTTGTTTCCCATCAGCCCAGTTCTGACCAGGTATCTAACGGCTTTTATTTTTGTGTGGTTGTCATGACGACAGCTGGTTTTGAGCGAGAAGTTCATTCTCAACCTGTAACGAAAAAACTATCTTAGCTAAAGGTTCCACTTACTGCTGTTCTCTGAGCTTTTGACCAGGTCTCTCTGTCTTCATCAGTCAAAATCACTCAGCAGTGATCAGTTCATTAACAACACGTTTCCACAAGAAAATGAGATTAAAAACTAAAAATAACTTTTGAAAAAAATTATTTTTGTCAGTTACATTTTCAGACTTTTCTGAATTAAACCAAAATAATCTTCAGTCCACTGAGAATCAGAATCATAATCAACAGCCGACTATAAAAATATGGACACAGTTCACAGACATTTCAAAAACAAACGTAAAACTACAGTGGCATAGTAACATTACGGTGCTATCGTTACCTTACTAACAAATTTGTCTTTATGGTGTCTGACTGAAAGCTCCAGTAAAAGTAAGTGGACCTTGTGTTCAGGTGATTTTGTCTGAATAAACTAAATGAAACAGATCTGTAGTTTCTCTGCAGGTTTTACATCAATCCTCCTTTAAATCTTTTCTTCTTCAGCTGATCATCTTTAAAACATTTGACAGCTTTGACTTTTTATAGAAAGACGTGATTATAAACTATTAACACACAGTTTTGGATTCAGAGCTGAAACACAGGTATTTTACTGGAAATAACAGATGAATTTACTCGCGGTGGTTTTATCTGTGATGTGAGCTGATGTTGGTGAAAATGAATGAGACTCAGGACGTTACACAGAAATAGAAACAGAATAAAGTGTCAGAAATCAACAGTTTTCTGATTGAACTTCTGAGGGTCACAAGAACAAGAGTTTGTGAGAGTTGAAACTATGCATCTGTTGAACTGAATAAAAACTATTTTTACCTGTTTCTTCAGCTACACTGAAAAGTAACTAAGTATATTTATGGTGCGTTCAAGTTGTACTCTGAAGACAGGATTTCTGAGTTCCTAGTCAAAAGTTTCAACTGGGACGCCGTCAACGAACCCCGCCCTCTGATGTAAATGGAACAAACCATAACTGAAATATTGTCATTTCTATTTTCCACCACCTTACACATCTACTCCACATCTATCCATCAGATACAGTTACTAGTTACTTTCCAAATAAAACATGATAAATACACTGTGATACTTTTACTCTGAATTCTGGAACCAAAAACTCCACGAGTCCGAGTGTCGCCGTGGAAACAGACAGAGAAAACCTCATAGTCAAAAATCTTTATTTACAAATAACTGAAAAAATCCTTCCAAACAGTTCAGATGTTGGTGGTCAGCTGACAGGAAACGGACTGAGAGCAGTGATGATGATGATGAAGGTGAGAAGCTGCAGTTTGTATTGTTAAATGTTCCTACAGAACAGAGTCAGTGAACGCAGCACAGACACAAACACACAGTTACCACGGCAACTGATGAGTCAGAGAGGAGTGGGCGTGTCCCAGCTGTCAATCAAACTGTGTCCTAGCAACACTAATCTGACGTCGAATCATCTGATGATTCAGAACATGAACTGTTTAAATTTTAAAGTTTATTACTGAAAGAAATTAAATGTTTTTAAACCCAGAGATTTACTTTTCTTTAAAGGGTCATTCCACTTATTTTCCATGTGTTTCAGTTTCCTGGTTCATCCTCATTGGTCTGTTCAGTCACATGTCTGCTGATGTCATCAGGGTGTTTCTGATCTTCCTTCCTGCTCTAATGTTTATTTCTGATGTTTGTTAATATCAGAGACTGGATCCTGAATCTTTGATTTAAATAAAACACTCTCCTGCTGTGTTCAGCAGGACTCAGGTGTCTTCAGATGTGTACCTGCTGAGAAACACCTGGACCTGGACCTGCAGGTTTTACTAGATCTTCTTGATCATTAGAATCTGTTTCTACTGAATAAAAATGTTCTTTCTTTCTTTCTTCAATGACACGAGCACAGGAAGTGTACAGATATCCCTCCTGTTTTTGATGAACATGTTCCTCCAGGTGGAGTCCAGGTGAGTTCTGTTTCCTGTTCTCAGTTTAAATGATTTCCACTAACAGAAGGCTTTTACTGTGAAAGGAGGAGGAGGAAGTGCTGATTCTTAATGAGCAGGAAGCAATGAACTGACACAACAAAGGAAACAAACAGGAAGTCAGATGTAACACAGGCTCCGCCCCCTACCTGAGGACTTCCTGTAGTTGTTTAAACATGAATCACATGGAGTCACTTCCTGTTTCTAACCGTCTGGACCTGAGACACTCTGGGACCTAGTCTGACTGTGTTCTGGGTCTGTGAGCGTACAGACTGTGTGTTTACAGTGAAAACCTGTATGTGTGTGTGTGACGGTTAAACCAGTTCAGTTTGGGTCCGGGTCCTGGTTCTGGTTCTGGTCTCCTTCAGTCTAACAGTCACTCTTCCACAGTTTGATGGTTTTGTCGTTTTCCAGAGCGGCAGAGGCGATGATGTTTTCTGTCGGATGACAGGCGGTGGAGATCACCACGTCTGCAGAGAGACACCGGGGTCAGACAGCAACACAACTTCCTGTTTACAACACCTGGGACAGGTGAACTCTCAGAGCAGGACCAAGACCTGCAACCAGAGACTTCCTCTGAGGTCTGCCTGAGGGCCAGGTATGTTACAGAGTCACAGACTGGGAGACAGAGACAGAGACTAGGAGAGAGCCATGCTCAGAGGTCAAAGGTCATACCTGTGTGTCCTTGTAGTTTCTGAACGATCTCTTTGGTCTGAAGGTTCCAGATGTAAACCATGCTGTCCTCAGAGCCTGACACGATCCACTGACACACACAGACACACAGGTCACAGGTCAAATCAGCAGAGTGGATCATTCCCAGAGATGTAGAGACTCTGTGGGTCTTACCTTCCCTCCTGTCACAGAGAAGTTGGCGAAGATGCAGTACTTCTCATTCTTATGGCCGGTGTAGGTCTTCAAACACTGAGGACAGACAGACAGGTAATCAGACAGGTAGACAGACAGGTAGACAGACAGGTAGACAGACAGGTAATCAGATAGGTAGACAGACAGGTGGACAGACAGGTCAACAAACAGACAGGTAGACAGACAGGTAATCAGACAGGTAGACAGACAGGTAATCAGACAGGTAGATAGACAGGTAGACAGGTAATCAGACAGGTAGACAGACAGATAGACAGGTAATCAGACAGGTGGACAGTCAGGTAGACAGACAGTACCTTTCCCTTGCTGTAGTCCCACAGCTTCAACGTGCTGTAAACCACAGAACACAGAGTAACTGTATGAACTGACACACCAGCCAGAGAGGTAGTTGTTAAGAGCTCTGGGTTCCTCTAAATAAAACAGTTATTTCCAGATGTCAGTGAACACAACACTGAACAAACTCACTGTCACCTGGAGTTTTACATTTACTGACAAACAGCAGAATTACCGATGATTAACAATGGTTCAGCTGCTAGGGGGGTTAGCATGACACTAGCTATGTCTTATTAAACTGAGCTAGCTTCATTTTAAGTTTTAGTAGGATTAACATGATGCTAGCTAAATGTTAGCTACACAAGTTTAACCAAACACAGTTTCAGTCAGATAACAAAGAGCTAGCTTAGAGTAGGTAAACAAACTGATGCTAGTTAAGAGTGAAGGTCTTGTGTTACTGCGATTAACATACGACTAAAGGTTAGCTGAGGGTTAGTACAGCTAAAATTATGCAAACTAAGATATAATGACACTAAAAAAGAGTTAGTTAGGTTTAAATGACACAAGCTAGGTTTTTGAGAGTTAACATGATGTTACCTCAGAGTTAGCATGTTTAAACTGACACTAGCTGTGCGCAAACATGGTTAACAGGAGGCTTGCTAAGATTTAGTTAGCATAACTTTAGATGCAGTGTTAGCGAAGTTACAATGATGCTAATTAGATGTTAGTAAGGTAAAAACTCGCTAAGCTATGTTTTAGTAAGGGACCATGAGGCTGGTTGAGAGCTAGTAAAGTTAGAATGACATTAACCTGGTGTCACTAAAGTTAATATTATGCTAACTATGTGTTAGTACAGTTAACTAAAACATAGCTAATGTAACTATCTGAGAGTTAGCATGGTTCATTAGGTGTTAAGAGTCAATGAAGTTAAAATGATGCTGGAGTAGTTAACTAGAGAAGAGTAATAGGGTTAAAGTCAGGTTATAAACTCATGTTAAACAGGAATCTTTAAACAGTGTGACCAGTGAAGTGTGGAGCTGCTGACAGGGACAACACTGACTTGTCCAGAGTAGCAGCCAGGATGTATTTTCCATTTGGAGAAAACTTGACAAAAGACACTGGAGGATTGTCGTCGTCTGAGGAGAGAGACTTGTGTTACTGTCACAGGTCATTACTGTCTGTTCTGCACATTAAAGGGTTATTCTGTCGTATTCAGAGGTTCCACTCACCGATCAGAGTCTTCAGACACTGTCCTGATGCTGTGTCCCAGATCCGACTGCACACACACACACACACACAAATAAACCAGGGAGAGGAGGAGCATCATCACCAGCAGCGTTAATGTTGGTTTATTTATAACAAGAGCTGAGACCAAGTGCAGAGTGTGAGAGTGTGTGTGTGTGTGTGTGTGTGTGTGTGTGTGTGTACCAGAGTCCGTCGTAGCTGCTGGAGACAATGAGCGAGCCGTCTCGGTTGAAGTGAACCTAAAAAACACAAAGACAGGTAATTATTATGAAATAAGTTTTCCTGTTTAGAAATAAGATATTAGATAAATATCAGGACATATTATTTGAGTTTGAAGAGTTTCCTGGTAGCTCAATTAGCTGTTAGCTGTTAGCCCTGTTAGCTGTTAGCCCTGCTGGGACTCAGGGTGGACAGACAAACAGCATCTTCCTCCTCTCTGTGTGCTCTCTGGGATGAAACCTTTTCAGCTGATTGTAAAGATTTGTTGTTTCCATCTTTGTTGGTTCCGACCGGCAACATGTTTTTCAAACGTCTTAATCTGGTTTCCTGTTCAGATGATGATGTCAGTTCCTCTCTCTGGTTGTTTCTGATTCGTCCACAGCTTCTTTACCTCTGGTCGGTCAGGATGTGTGTGTGGACTCAGACGGGCAGATATTCTGCTCCTGAAGAGTTTCTGCTGCTTCAAGTTAAATTCAAGACTTTTTAATAAGAAATCTCTTCATTTTCAGTGATTCACAGCTGAATATAACAAACTACAGCAGAAACTTAAAACAGAAAATTAAAACTACAATTAAAAACTGAAAATTTGTCAACTGATGATTCTATGTTGTTCAATATCAAATGATTAATCAATGATCTCTGATAATGTTGATCGATCATTAAACACAGACTGGATGAACGGCCTCATGCTGCGTTTACATCCTGTCTGGAGTTACAGGAATTATCAGCTTCTGAAAGAAACCAAACACTGACACATGAACAACTTTATCTCTCACAGCTGCTGCGATCATGTGACCGCCCTCAGCTCATAAAGGAAACTGTCCTCCTCAGCAGCGGGGTTGAAGGTCAGAGGTCAGGGACTTACAGCAGAGACGGGGTCAGAGTGAGCCGGCAGAGTCTTCAGACATTTTCCTGTTTTCACGTCCCAGATACGAACGCTCTCATCAAACTACAGAGACACGGAGAGGAGGTGAACATCAGGAGTTAAACTCAGCGTCTGGTGAAGTCATAAACTGATGAGAAGCTTCGTACCGATCCAGAAACCACCAGGTTGGACTGAGGGTTGAAGTTACAGCAGAAGACGTAGTTACTGTGACCTTTCAGAGTCTTCAGACACTTCCCCTGGAAACACAGAGAGACTCAGTGACACATTTTAACTTTCACAGTAAGAGTCACAGTCACCTGAACCATCAGTGTTCAACTCTGTTCCTATGTCTCACTTAAATGATGTGTTTCTGTAGTCCAACCTGAAGCATCAGCCTGGTTCCTCCACAAAAAGCCAATGGGATTTTTTCATAGTGTTTTGGATTATTCCAGAAAATAAACAGTGAGCAGCTAAAGTTTCTGATCCTTCAGGTTTAGTTGATCAGATCATCTTCACAGATGAACACCACTGTTCTGATGTTTGAAGTAAGAAGCTAATGTTAGGCTATAAACCAACTACACCACGGTCACATGACGTCAACGTCTCCACCACTAAGCTTCCAACTGGTCATTTCATTTAGCTCTGAGCTCTTCTACAAAAGCCTTTCTTCTTAGAAAGAAACACACTGACTTTGGGACGAGGGAACAGGAAGTGCTAACATGCTAACTTACTTCCTGGTTTTAGGATCAGTCTTGCAGCTCCCTGTTGTTGTGTACACAGAGTGACCAACCAATCAGAGAGCTCTATGTGTGTGAGTGTGTGTCTTACAGAGTTGTTGTCCCAGATCTTGAGTGTTTTATCATCAGAGGCAGAGACCAGCAGGTTGGAGTCTGAAGACCAGGAGACGTCAGAGATCCCCTGCACACACAGAGAACCAGAACCAGGATCAGAACCAGGACTAATCTAAATCCAGACTGGATGCAGACCAGGATCAGGACTCTTTGGGGGGGGGGTCTCACCAGTTTGTGTCCAACGATGGATTTCTCAAACTTTCCATCGTACGCTCCCCAGATCTTTATCAGCTTGTCGGCAGCTGCACAGAGACGTTACCATGGTTACTGCATCATCACAGCGTCACAGCATGGACGTTTGAATTAATGAATGTGGTGATGTGTTCATGGACGTCAGTGAGAAACACTATTTGGCATGAATGTAAAGATAATAAGATCCAGAACCATCACTCCATCTGTCAGCGTGTCTGTTACTGTGAAGTACTTTCACTGCAGGAAAGTATCTGATTACTTCCACCACTCAAAGTCACAGTGTCACAACCCGGCTCAGGGCTGGTTCTAACTGAAAACACTGAACACAACTGAGAACTAACATTAAGACGAACAGGGTGGACGCCAGAGGAGAGAGAGAGCAGCCACACCAGGTGAGCTCAATACACCTGATGACCAAACTCCACCCACGAGTCTTTCACAGGTAATTACTGTGACACGGTCATCACACACAGAAACAGACCAGAGAGACTGAACCTTTACTACACTGCTTTAACCCGACCGCTGCTTCAACACACACTGTTAAAGAACCTCACTGGTTCTACTGGCGCTCACACTGTGTGTGTGTTGCTGTGTGTGTGTGTTACAGTGTGTGTGTGTGTTGTGGGTCTTACAGGAGCTGGCGAGCCACTCTCCGTTGGGGCTGAACTTGACGGAGGAAACAGCCTTCGTGTGTCCGGCCAAAGTGAACTTCACTGTGTAGTTTGGTTTTGCCGGGTTAGACTGAAAACACACACACACACACACACACACACACACACACACACACACACACACACACACAGAGGATAATGAACACGTAACTTCCTGTTTGATCAGATCAATCATTTCTGATCAGTGATCAATGGATCATCAGTTGTTATTGTTGCTGAAGTGCTGAATGAAGAGTGGCTGAGCTCAGATCAGTTTCTGCATCCAGACCACATCAGACCAAAACCGCCACATCTAGACCTGACAAACCTGGACTAGATCAACCCAGAGAGGCCGACTCTCTGCCCAGCTTCAGGAGTAATAAACTTCTTTCCTCTCATATTAAACCTGTGTTTATCACCACATCACAGCATTAACCAGGTTCACAGTCGTCGGTCTGTCCCCGGACGAAGCCCCGGGCTAACCGGAGCAGCGGTCCCGGTGTCAGGGCCTCAGCCGGTCGGACTCACCTTGCTGCCGGACCCCGACGAGGCCGAAGGCTGTTTGATGTTCTCTGTCTCTGGTTTCTTCTCCTCTGTCGCCATGTTGTCCTCCTCCCTGGCTGCTAGCCGCCGTTAGCTTCAGTTTGTTTTGATTTGTGCTGCAGCGGAGCTAAAGCTAACCTGGCTCCCGATGCTAACACCGAGCTAACTGTAGCCTTTACACTCAGCGCGGGTTCTGGGTCAGAACCGGTACCGTGTTAACAACGTGAACCGCGTCTAGAGTTGGGTCTGAGCAGACACAGACTAGGTACTGGAACGGGCCGGACTGATACAGCAGCGCAGAGAGGTTAGCGGCTCCAGATAGCCACAGAGCCAGAATGTGGCGAACACGTCCCTGCTACTGCGCATGCGTGAGAGGTCATACGGCGACTGATGAAGGACAAACTACCCTGGTCCACGTAAATAAATTAAAATAAAATAAAATCTTCTTTAACAATAAATACAAATGTAATGATCCACTTATCTTCTTTAAGAGGAAAAACACCAAATTTAATTGCAGCTGTCACATTAAAACAACGTTTAGGCATTTTACATCGTCATGGTTACGAACGTATCAACAAAAGACTTAGCACGCTATTCCAGATTAAACTGCACGTTTTGATGTATGTTTTGTCGGGCTTTTCGCAAAGCTATAGGACTAGTAGCGTGTCAACATTTATATGGAAGAAAAATGATAATAAATAGGTTTATATGATGTGCTCTCTGTGCATCGTGCTCTCCAGAGCATTTTTAAAAACAGGCAACTCAGTAAAAACACTCTGAAAGATATTTCCTTGTTGAATTACTGCATGCATTTGTATGAATTAAGTAACACTAATGTTTGATATTCTGTGTTTGTCTGGTAACTCATGAGAAGCTGCAGTTGAATTATATGAATACAAACGGAAGCAGCAGCAGCAGGAAGTAGGAGGAGGAGGAGGGGGTTGTTGTTGTTGCTGCCCCTGCTCCCCTCACCAGGCGGCGGGAGGTTGTGTCTCTGGGAGGAATGCAAGGGGAGGGGCTGGGAGTTTGATCTTTTGTTCTCCTGTCCACAGCCCGCCAATCCTGGCTGTTCGAGTTAAAGGCTCATTGCATAAATTTCCCATCAGCCCCGTGACTGACAACAAGGACCGGAAAGCGGGTCAGACCGGGTCATAGTGACTCAATGTAGGTTCTGGGCTCACAGCACAGCAGCCAGGCCTCTGTATACTTTTGTTTTCTGTATAAATGAAACCACTTAGTCACTTTACTCCCGCACAACCTCTGTGCAGCTGCCACCATGACTAAATCTTCTTCCCGGAGAGAGACCTATAAATGCGTGAGAGAGTGTTGGTACTATCGTGTTAGTTCGCTAACACATATACTAAAATTGGAACGATACAGAGAAGATTAGCATGGCCCCTGCGCAAGGATGACACGCAAATTCGTGAAGCGTTCCTCATTTTCCATCAAAACATGATTTTTCCATCAAGAA